>NC_044977.1:113856988-114041600 GCF_008728515.1 Papio anubis | reverse complement strand
CGCGCTAAACCTCCTCAATAACTAGGCATTGATGGGACATCTCAAAAATAACAAGAGCTATTTATGATAAACCTACAGCCAGTATCATACTGACTGACAAACGGAACATTCCCTTTGAAAACTGGCACAAGGCAGTATTCAATATAGTGTTGGAAGTTCTGGCCAGGACAATCAGGCAAGAGAAAGAAATAAAGGGTATTCAATTAGAAAAGAGGGAAGCCAACTGTCCCTTGTTTGCAGATGACATGATTGTATATTTAGAAAACCCCATCGCTCCCAGCCTAAAAATCTCTTAAGCTGGATAAGCAACTTGTGCAAAGTCTCAGGATACAAAAATCAATGCAAAAATCGCAAGCATTCCTATATACACCAATAACAGACATGACAGCCAAATCATGAGGAATCCCTATCAGAATTCTTCCATTCTCAAGACAATAAAATACCTAGGAATCCCACTTACAAAGGATAAGGAAGGACCCTTCAAGGAGAACTACAAACCACTGCTCAATGAAATAAAAGAGGACATAAACAAATGGAAGAACATTCTATAACAAGTGAATAGGAAGAACTCACATCGTGAAAATGGCCATACTGCCCAAGGTACTTTATAGATTCAATGCCATTCCCATCAAGCTACCAATGACTCTTCATTATGAATCTGGAAAAACTACTTTAAAGTTCATATGGAACTAAAAGAGCCCGTGATTGCCAAGGCAACTTCTAAGCGAAGAACAAAGCTGAGGCATCACACTACCTGACTTTAAACTATACTACAGACTACAGTAACTAAAAACAGTATGGTACTGGCAAATTCAAAACAGATATAGACTAACAAACAGAACAGAGCCCCTGTGAAATAACACACCACACATCTACAAGCAACCATCTTGACCTTGGATGCAACCTTGACAAAATACAAGCAATGGGGGAAAGGGATTCCTATTTAATAAATGTTGCTGGAAATACAGCCATATAGAAAAGCTGAAACTGGATCCCTTCCTTTATACTTTATACAAAATTCAATTCAAGATTTATTAAAGACTTAAATGTAAGATCTAAAACTATAAAATCCCTAGAAGAAAAATCCTAGGTAAAATGCCATTTGTGAAATAGGCATGGGCAAGGACTTCATGACTAAAACACCAAAAGCAATGGCAACAAAAAACCAAAATAGACAACTGATCACTAACTAAAGTGCTCGCAGCAGCAAAAGAAACTACCACTTCAGAGGGAATAGCCAACCTACAAACGGAGAACATTTTTGCACCCATTCATCTGACAAAGGACTAACATCCAGAATCTACAAAAGATCTTTAAAACAAATCTCCATGTAAGAAAAAAAAAACAAACAACCCTTACCGCCAAAAGGGCAAAAAGATATGAATAGACATTTCTTAAAAAGAAGACATTTATGTAGCCACAGGACACATGAAAACATGCCTGCCATCACTGGCCACTCGTGGAGAAATGCAAATCAAAACTACAATGAGATACTCATCTCACACCCATTTTAGAATGTATGATCATTAAAAGTCAGTAAACAACAGGTGTTGAGAGGATGTGAGAAATAGCGATTACTCTTTTCACTGTTGGTTGAGGGGTAAACTAGTTCAACCATTGTGGAAGAGCAGTGTGGTGATTCCTCAAGGTTCTAGAATCCAAAATATAATTTGACCTAGCCATCCTAATATTACTACTGGGTATACATCCAAAGGATTGCAAATCATGCTGCTATAAAGACACATGCACACGATGTTCATTGCGCACTATTCCGCCACTAGCAAAGACTTGAACTAAACTCCAGCAAGCATCCATCAATGATAGACTGGATTAAGAAAATGTGGCATATATACACCATGGAATACCATGCAGCCATAAAGATTATGCCCATGTCCTTTGTAGGGACATGGATGAAGCTGGAAACTCATCATTTGAGCAAACTGTCACAAGGACAGAAAACTAAATACCCATGTTCTCCCTCATAGGTGGGAATTGGAACAATGAGAACACTTGGACATAAGGTGGGGATATCACACTGGGGCCTGTCGTAAGTGGGGAAGGAGGGAGGTATAGTGACAGAGATATCTTTAACGAAATGACGAAGTTAATGGGTAGCCACCAACATGGCATGTATACATATAACAAACCTGCACATTGTGCACATGTACCCTAGAACTTAAAGTATAATAAAAAAAATAAAACTTGCAGAGGAAAGAAGACTACGAGACTGCAAGACAAAGCAGGTTAAATCACAAAGATATCAAAGAAAAACATACGTAAACGGCTGAGATGAAAATTATCTCCCATATACATTCTGGAGGGGAACAATGGTGAATTATAAAGGCAAACACGAGGCGAAATATCATGGAGCCTCAGAATTCTTATCTGAAAAATAATAGTGCTTGATAATATTATTATTAAATCTACCGGATATAGAGGAGGCGATTGTAACTTGAAAAACATATATAATCATAATTATTTTGTCTGTATGAAGGTATTAGAAAGATATTCAAAAAGAGTTTTTATGAGTCATTAAGAAAAATATTTTTTAATGAGCAAGGAATACAAAGAAAAGCTCAAATCACCTATGAACATATGAGAAACACTCAATCACGCTGGTAAATTACAATATTAAGATCCTATTTCACACTTGTTTAAGAAACAAAATTTTTAAAACTCTAAAAATACCAAGTATTCAACTAATAGAATAAAATGAGAACTCTCATGCATTGCTAACAGGAAAAGAAATTAGTGATCATCCCCTACCCCAACCCCGGAACACCAAATAAAACAACTATTCACACAAGAAACACCTTCATAAGAACAAAAAATAAGCAAAGCACTCGCAACACCTGGTTTTAACATCACATCAAGGAGAGGGACGCTGAAGAGGGAAAAGAAATCAGTCTTGAATTGCTGACACCACCCATTCCCCATCCCCCAGTAGTGACTACATGGAGTGGAGAGAGGATCTGAGTGCTTGCGGGAGGGAGAATGCAGTGAATGCCTGAGAATGCAGAGAACGCAGTGGAACTTTGCAATTGGAACTCAGTGTTGCTCGGTCACAGTGGAAAGCAACACAAGGCAGAATTCAGCTGGTGCCCACAGAGGGAGAATTTAGGCCAGCCTATCCCAGAAATCAGAAACTGGGTTCTGGCTAACGCCCACTATTGCAGGCTAAAGATTTTTAGGGTCTAAATAAACTTGAAAGGCAGTCTAGGCCACAAGAACTGCAATTTCTGGACAAGTCCTGGTGCTGTGCTAGGCTCAGAGCCAGTAGATTTGGGGTGCATGCAACATAGTCAGAAATCAACCGGGGCAGCCAAGGCAGTGTTTATGTCACTCCTTCCCTAACCTGAGGCGGTACAGCTTGCAGTTGTGGGAGAGACTCCTTCCTTCAGGTTGAAGAAAGGAAAGGAAGAGGATTTTGTCTTGCATCTTGGATATTAGCTCAGCCATAGTAGAATAAGGCACCACGCAAAGTCCTCAGGCCCTGATTTCTGTCCCTAGCTCCCGGACAACATTTCCAGACACACCCTGGACCAGATGGGAACCAGCTGCCTTGAAGGGAAAAACCCAGTCCTGGCAGGATTCATCACCTGCTGTTGACTAAAGAGCCCTTGAGTCTTGAATAAACATTAGTGGTTGCCAGGCAATACTTGCTATGGGCCTTGGGTGAACCTCAATGCTGTTGTGGCTTCAGGTGTGACCCAGCACACTGCCAGCTGCGGTGACCATGGAGAGAGACTCCATTGGCTTGAGGAAAGAAGAGAGAAGAGTAAAGGGGACTTTGTCTTGCAGCTTGGTACCATCTTAGCCACAGTGGGGTAGAGCACTAAGTGGACTTCTCAGAACCCTGATTCCAAGCCTTGGCTCATTAGGGGGGCATTTATGGACCCACCTTAGGGCAGAGGGGACCCCATTGCCCTGAAGGGAAAAACCCAGGCCTGGCAGCATTTACCATAAGCTCCCAGACTGCATTTCTAGACCCTACCATGGATAGGGAAAAGCTTGCCACCCTGAAGGGAAAGATACAAACCTGGCTGGATTCGCCACCTGCTGATTGTAGAACCCTTGAGCCTTGAGGAAACATCAGCGGTAACTTGACAGTGGTTGCCACAGGCTTAAGGCAATATCCAGTGCTGTTCTGGCTCTTAGTCTGCCCTAACACAGTCCTGAAATGGTAGCCACAGAGGTACTGGTGTCAACTCTCCCCCAGTTCCAAGAAGTTCAGCATGGAGAGAGAGACTCTGTTGGTTTGGGGAAAAGTAAGGGAAGAGAACAAGAGATTCCACTTGGTAATCCAAGCAATTCTCCTGGGTCTTACTCAAGACCAAAAAGGTGTTACCTACACAGATCTGCAGGAGTCATAGCATTACTAGGATTGGGATTCCCCTTAATGCATATATGCCTGCAATGACCAAAAACTTAGATAACAACACTTAATACCCTTTGAATACTTGGAAAGCCTTCCCTAGAAGGATGAGTACAAACAAGCCAAGACTGTGACGATTACAATAAAAACCTGACTCCTCAATGCCCAGACATTGGTGCAAATCCACAGGCATCAATACCTTCCAGGAAAACATGACCTCACCAAATGAATTAAATAAGGCACCAGTGACCAATCCTGGAGTGACAGAAATATGTGATCTTTCAGGCAGAGAATTCAAAATAGCTGTTTTGAGAAAGCTTGGTGAAATCCAAGATAACATGGAGAAGGAATTCAGAATACTATCAGATAAATTTTAACAAACCAATTGAAATAATTTAAAAGAATTGAGCAGAAATTCTGGAGCTGAAAATTCAATTGACATATTGAAGAATCTATCAGAGTCTCCCATCAGCAGAATTGATTAAGCAATAAGAAATTACCTGAAGGTACAAAATTTACTGGTAGTAGTAAGCGCACAAACACAGAATAACGTAACACTGAAATTGTGTATAAACAACTCGTGTCTTGAGTAGAAAGACTAAAAATAAACCTATCAAAAGTAATGACTAAAACAATTGTTCAAGACAGTATAAGAAGATATAAATAGAAACAATAAAAACTTAAAAAGCAGAGGATAAAGTCAAAATGTAGAGTTCTTTTTCAGTTTCCTCTTTGCTTATTTTGTTTTGCAATCAGTGTTATGTTGTCATCAGTGTAAAATAATGAGTTATAGGATGTTATTTGCAAGCCTCATTGTAACTTCAAATAAAGCAACATGCAACAGATACACAAAAAATAAAAAGAAATTGAAACATACAATCAGAGAAAATTGCCTTCCCAAAAAGGAACACAGGAAGGAAAGAAAGACTACAAAACAACCAGAAAACAAATAACAAAATAGCAGTAGTAAGCCCTTATTAATAATAACACGGAACATAAATGGATTAAATCTCTAATAAAAACATATAGAGTGGATGAATGGATAAAGAAAACAATACCCAGTGATCTGTTACCTAGAAGAAACACACTTTACCTATAAAGACACACATAGACTAAAAGTAAAGGGATGGAAGAAGATATTTTATGCAAATGGAAACCAAAAAAAGAGAAAGAACAGCTATACTTATATCAGACAAAACAGATTTTAAGACGAAAACTATAAAATGAGATAAAAGGGTCATTATATAACGACGAAGGGGCCCATTCAGTAAGAGAATACAACAATTGTAAATATATATGGGCCCAACATTAGAGTACCCAACATAAAGCAAATATTAGAGCTAAAGAGAGAAAGAGAACCCAATACAAGGCCAGGCATGGTGGCTCACACTTGCAATCCCAGCACTTTGGGAGGCCGAGGCAGGTGGATCACAAAGTCAGGAGTTCGAGACCTGCCTGGCCAACATGGTGAAACCCCGTCTCTACTAGAAATACAAAAAATTATAAGAGCATGATGGCGGGTGCTTGTAATCCCAACTACTTGAGAGGCTGAGGCAGGAGAATTGCTTGAACCCAGGAGGCAGAGGTTGCAGCGAGCCAAGGTAGTGCCATTGCATTCCAGCCTAGGTGACGGTGCAAGACTCCGTTAAAAAAAAAAAAAAAAGAAAAAAAAGAAAAAAAAGAACCCAATACAATAATAGCTGGAGACTTCAACACCCCACTTTCAGCATTGGACAGATCTTCCAGACAGAAAATCAACAAATAAACGTCAGCTTTAATCTGTGCTGTAGACCAAATGGACCTAGATATTTACAAAATATTTTATCCAATAGCTTCTGAATACACATTCTTCTTCTCAGCATTTCGGTCATTCTCAAAAAAAGGCCATATAAGTTAGGTCACAAAACAAGTCTTAAAGCATTTTAAAAATTAAAACAATAGAAGGCAACTTCTCTGACTACAATAAAATAAAACTAGAAATCAATAACAAGAGGAACTTTGGAAACTATACAAACACATGGAAATAAAATGATGTGCTCCTGGAACGACAGAGCAAGATGCCCAAATACAAGCCTCCACCAATGACTCCCCTTCACAGGAGCCCAAAATTTAACAACTATCTACATACAGACAGGTTTATAAGAATGAAAAGTCAAGTGAGCAATCACAGTATCTGGTTATAACTTCATATACCTGAGAGAGGCACTGAAGAGGGAAGAAAAGACAGTCTTGAATCCCCGATGCCTCCCCACGCCGGACAGAGGCCATTTTGACGAGGAGAAAGAAACTGTGAGCTTGGAGGAGGGAGGACCCAGCAGTTTTACGACTTTGCATTGAATTCAGTGCTGTTTTGTCACAGCTGAAAGCAAAACTGAGCTGAACTCAGCTGATGCCCACCCTCACCCTCAGAGAGAGCATCTAGATGAGCCTTAGCCAGAGGGGAATCACCTGTGCCAGAGGTTGGAACGTGAGTTTCAACAAGTCTTGTCGCTTTGGGCTAAAGTACTCTGGGGTCCTCAATAAACATGAAAAGAACTCTAGGCCACAAGGACTGCAACTTCTAGTCAACTCCTTGTGCTTTGTTTGGCTTAGAGCCAGCAGACCTGGGGACAAGCAACCTAGTGAGATACCAGCTGTGGAAGATAAAAGAGTGCTCACACCACCCGTCCCCCAACCGTAGGCAGCACAGCTCACAGAAATAAAAATGACTACTTCCTTCTGCTTGAGAAGAGGAGAGAGAAAAGCAAAGAGGACTTTGCCTTTCACTGTGGATACCAGCTCAGCCACAGTAGGATAGGGCACCAAGCAGAGATGTGAGGCTCCCATACTAGGCCCTCGCTCTCAGATGACATTTCTAGACACACCCCAAGTCAGAAGAAAACCTGCTGCCTTGAAGGGAGAGACCTAATATTGACAGGATTCATCACCTGCTGACGAAAGAGCCCTTGGGCCTTAAATTACCAGCACGATACCCAGATAGTATGCTGTGGGCCTTGGGTGAGACTCTAAGATGTGCTAGCTTCAGGTAAGACACAGCACATTCCCAGCTGTAGAGGATATGGGGAGAGATCGTCTGCTTGAGGAAAGCAGGGAGGGAAAAAGTAAAGGGGACTTTGTCTTGCACCTTGGTACCAGCCGGGTCACAGTGGGGTAAAGCAACAAACGGACAGAGCACCAAATGGGGTGGAGCACTCTTGGGGACCCCAATTCCAAACCATGTCTCTTAGATGGCATTGCTGGACCTGCTCTGGGCCAGAGGAGACTGCACTGACCTGAAGGGTGAGTCCCAGGTCTGGCAGCGTTCACCACAAGCTGATTGAAGAGTCCTTGGGCCTTCAGTGAACATTGGTGGTAGGCTGACAGTACTGCCCCTGGGCCTTGGATGGTGGTGGCTATGGGGAGAGGCTCCTCTACCTGTGGAAATGGTAGGTAAGAGTAGGAAGGGCTCTGTCTCATTTGTGAGTGTCCGCTTAGCCACAGTCAAACAGAACACCAGGTAGATTTCTAATGTGTTTGACTCCAGTCCCTGGCTCCTGGATGGCATCTCTGAACCCACCGGGGGCCTGGGGAAACTCACTGGCCTGAAGGAAAGGACACAAGCTTGGCTGAATTCACCATCTGCTGATTATAGAGCCCTATGGTTTTAGTGAACAGAAGCAGTAGCCAGGGAGTGGTTACAGCCAACCTTGGGTGAGATCCAGTGCTGTTCTAACTTCAGCACATCCCAGTGGTGGTGGCCACAGGGGTACTGGTGTCACCACACCCCCAGCTCCAGATGGCTCAGCACAGAAAGACTCCATTTGTTTGGGAGAAAATAAAGGAAGAGAATAAGAGTCTCTGCCTGGTAATCCAGAGAATTCTTCCAGATCTTACCCCAGACCACCAAGATAGTACCTCTATGAGTCTGCAATAACTACAGTGTGACCAGGCTTGGGGTGCAGCCCAATGCAGATATGACTTAGATCACAATATCCAAGTCCCTTCAAATACCTGGAAAGCCTTCCCAAGAAGGACGGATACAAACAAGACCAGACTGTGAAGACTACAAAAAATATGTAATTCTTCCAGTTCCAGACACGAGTGAATATCCACAAGCATCAAGAACAACCAGGAAAACATTACCTCACCAAATGAAATAAATAAAGCACCAGGGACCAGTCCTAGAGAAACAGTATCCAGAAGCGACATAAAAAAGCAGTCTGGCCACTTTTTTGCACAGCAGCTGTGCTGTATTGGGGGTCTGCTCCAACCCCCCATTGCCTCAGACTCTCCAAACCCCAAAGGCAACAATGGCTATGGCTGTGAAACAGCAGAGATGGAGGCCCACCCCTCCCTCTGGGAGTTCCATCTCAGGGTGGTATGGACCTGTTACTGGTCCAAAAACACCAGTGGGGTGGTTGTAGACTTTGGTTGTGAGATTCTGCCCAATGAAGAGAAACAGGAACTGGGACCTATGTGAAAATGCAGTCTGGCAGCCTCACCATAGAGCAACTATGCTGTGTTGACAGAGCGCCCCAGTCCCTAGTCACCCTGGATTCCCAAGCCCAAAGGCAATAGCAGTTAAGGCCATCAAACAGCAAAGATGGTAGCCCACCCTGCGTTCTGGGAGCTCCATCCCAGGGAGGTTTGGGAGGGCAGCCAGGGAGTGCCAAGCCGTGATCTATAGCCAGCCCTCAAGTGAAAAAGAAGCCCACACTTTCAGAGCATCGAGAGGGAGCATATCTGCAACTGTGAGGAAATACAGGGGAGCCACACAACGGAGCAAGAGCCTACCAACTGACCACTATGCCTAAATGCCACCTGCTGTATCACACCTCAACGCTTCAACACCAATTTACCTGGCTAACATCACCCCCTGTGAAACTAAAGACAAGTCAGCTACAAATAAATACCATGCACAAAGCCTCAGCCCTGTGAAATTATTCAGAAAAGAAGTTTACTGACCATACTCAATCTACACTGCAGTTAAAGGAACATCCACATGCAGAGATGAATAAGAACCAATGCAAGAACCTCAGTAACTCAAATGACCAGAGTGAATGTCCTCCAAACGATCACAGTAGTTCTCCAACAAGGGTTCCTAACCAGGCTGAGATGGCAGAAATGACAGAAACAGAATTCAGAATATAGATAGAAACAAAGATGACTGGGATTCAAAAGAACAACAAAACTCAATCCAAGAAAACTAAGAATCAAAATAAAACAATACAGGAGATGACAGACAAAATAGACAGTATAAAAAAAAGAGCCTAATCGATCTCATACACCTGAAAAACACAGTACAAGAATTTCACAATACAATAGCAAGTATTAACAGCAGAATAGACCAGGCTGAGGGGAGAACCTCAAAACTTGAAGACTGGCTCTCTGACATAAGACGGTCAGACAAAAATAAAGAAAAAAATGAAAAGAAATTAACAAAACCTCCAAGAAATACAGGATTATGTAAAGAGGACAAGTCTGTAAACATTGGTATCCCTGAAAAGGAGGGGGAGAAAGCAAACAACTTGGAAAACATATTTTAGAATGTCATCCATGAAAACTTCCCCAACTTTGCTAGAGAAGCCGCAGCCAAATTCAGAAAGTACAGAGAATCAATCCCTGCGAGATTCTACAGAAGATCATCCTTAAGACACATAATGATCAGATTTTCCAAGGTCATAACAAATGAAATAATGTTAAAAGAAGCTAGAGAGAAAAGGCAGGTCACCTGCAAAGGGAATGCCATAAGGCTAACAGCAGACTTCTCAGCAGAAGCCTTATAAGCCATAAGAGATTGGAGGCCTAGTTCAACATTCTTAAAGAAAAAAGTCTTCAACCAAGAATTTCATATCTAGACAAACCAAGCTTCCTCAGCAAAGGAGAAATAAGATCCCTTTCAGGTAAGCAAATGCTAAGGGAGCTTGTTACTATCAGACCTACCTTAGAAGAGATCTTGAAACAAGCATTAAATGTGGAGAGGAAAGACCATTACTAGCCAATACAAAAATATATGAAAACACACAGACTAGTGATACTATAAAGCAACACACAAACAAACCAGCATAATATCCAGGTAACAATACAACGACAGGATCAAATCCACATATATCAATACCAACCTTGAATGTAAGTGGGCCAAATTCCCATTTAAAAGGCACAGTGTGCCAAGCTAGATAAAAAAAGCAAGATCCAATGGTATATATACTGTCTTCAAGGGACCCATCTCACATGCAATGACGCCCATAGGCTCAAAATAAAGGAATGGAGGAAAAGCTACCAAGCAAATGGAAATTAGAAAAAAGCAGGAGTTTGAATCATAATTTCAGGAAAAAAAGACATTAAACCAACAAAGATCAAAAAAGACAAAAAGGGCATTACATAATGGTAAAGAGTTCAATTCAACAAGAAGACCAAATGATTATAAATATATATGCACCAACACAGAAGTACCCACATTGATAAAGCAAGTTTTTAGAGATCTATGAAGAGATTTAGACTCCCACACAATAGTGGGAGACTTCAACACTCCACTGAGAATATTAGACAGAACACCAAGGCAGAAAATTAACAAAGATATTCAAGACCTAGACTTAATATTAGACCAAATGGATCTGATAGGCCTCTACAGAACTCTCCATCCAAAAACAATGGAGTATACATTACTCTCATCACCACATGGGACATACTCTAAAATCGACCACCCAATGAGACACTAAATAATTCTCAGCAAATGCAAAAGAACCAAAATCATACCAAGCACACTCCCAGACCACAAGACAATAAAAATAAGAATCAATACTAAAAAAAATTGCTCCAAATCATGCAACTACATGGAAACTAAAGAACCTGCTCCTGAATGACTTTAGGTAAATAATGAAATTTAAGGCAGAAATTAAGAAGTTCTTTAAAACTAACGAGAACAAAGATATAACATACAGAATCTCTGGGACACAGCTAAGGCATTGTTAAAAGGGAAATCTATAACACTAAACACTCACATCGAAAAGTTAGAAAGATCTCAAATTAACAACCTAACATCACAACTAAAAAAACTAGAGAATCAAGAGCAAACAAACCCCAACACTAGCAGAAGAGAAATAACCAACATCAGAGCTGCACTGAAGGAAATTCATACACACAAAAAAATCCAAAAGATCAACAAATCAAGGAGTTTGCTTTTGGAAAAATGAATAAGATAGATAGGCAGCTAGCTAGAAAAGTAAAGGAGAAAAGAGAGAAGATCCAAGTGAATACAATCGGAAATGACAATTTTTTTGAATACTTTCAGTAGTAATGATACCAGCTCTTCTTTGTACATCTTGTAGGATTTGGCTGTGAATACATCCGGTCTTGGACTTTTTTTGGTTGGTAGGCTATTTATTACTGATTGAAGTACAGAACTCATTATTGGTCTGTTCAGGGAATCAATTTCTTCCTGATTCAGTCTTGGGAGGGTGCATGTGTCCAGGAATATATCCACCTCTTCTAGATTTTCTAGTTTGTGTGCATAGAGGTGTTTGTAGTCTTTGATGACTGTATTTCTGTAGGTTCAGTGGTAACATCTCCTTTGTCATTTCCAATTGATATGCTTGTATCAAAATATCTCATGTACCCATAAAAATTAAAAATTTAATAACTAAACAAAAAACAGATTTATCAGCCGAATTTAAAATGCAGCAATTTTCATTTCCTACAAAGAAGAATTCAAAGCAAAAAAGGATTAAAAGGGAAAAGAGTAGTTTTATATTAACACAAGGTACACAATCAAAATATAACAAAAAACATAACATTCAAAGCTAATTTTGTGAGGAATACAGTGGGCAGAATAAAGATATAACAGCAAACATTTACTAGTAAGGTTCTCACTACATATCAGACTATGCCAAGAGTGTCACATAGATTATCTTATTTAATACTCATAAAAATTGAATAAACCCATGTCCTAGTATCAACTAGGGTTTTTTCAGTTAGAAAAATGAGGCTAGGACAGCCACAGAGGCAGGCATTTACAGAGCTGGGATGTGGGCCTAGTATGGTCTGAATGTTTATGTTTCCCAAAAACGCATATGTTCAAATCTTCATCCTTAAGATGATGGAGTTAGGACATGGAGTCCTTGGAAGGTAATGGGGTTGTGAAGGCAGAGCCCTCAGGAATGAGATTGGTGCCTTTATAAGGGAGGCCAGAGAGAAAGACCTACCCACTTCTACCATGTGAAACCACAGTGAGAAAGCACAGCTTATTAAGCATGAAATGAGCCCTCACCAAACACTGATTCTATGAGTACCTTGAACTTAAACTTCCCAGTCTCCAGAACTGTGAGAAATAAGTGTTTGTTGTATATAAGTCCCCCAGTTTATGGTAATTTCTTAGACTAGCACAAACTAAGATACAGCCCAAACTGTCTGATTCAGAACCCATACTGATCAGAATTAAAACTCTCTGCATCTCCCCATTGTAGTAGGATCCTAACATTTCTCAGTCAGATTTTGATTGATAAACTTTTTTAAAATACATAGACAATTGTTAAAATGATTTTGAATAAGAAGATGTAAAAAATACAAATATATCACACTGTGCATAGAGAATTCTCTTAGAGAGAATTTATCTTAAGAACCAATCAGTGTAATATATGCAAAAGTTAATTCTGAACCAAAGTACAAGGAAAAGAAACAACACAAAAAGGTAAAACAAATAAAATGGGGATTTGCAGAAGATGGCAGATCCTATCCGCTTGTAGCTCCCGCTCCAACAAACAGAGCAGCATGTGGAGACTCACATCATGAACTTTTGCTCCAAGAACTACTGCAAGAACATGCCAGGAAAGCTGAGAGAATCAACAGACCCTTTGAAGGAACTAGATCACTGCTACAGGCTCCCTGAGATGCCAAAAAACTGTGAGGCTGCTTGCATTCTCAGCTGGGAGTATTGTGGTCCTGAGCAAGTTTTCAGCCCTGGTCACTGGCTGCCTGGAAACTGTTGTGGGGAACAGTGCCCCTGCCTTTAGGACTGTAGGCTGCATGGGAGCAGGGGGAGATCTATGACTGCCAGTTTTCCCCCACTTCCCTGGTGACTTGTATGACTCAGCAGAGGCAGCCATAATCTCCCTGGGAATGTATCTCCATTGGCCTGAAAACCACACTCTCATCCCTCACAGCAGCCACAGCAAGCCCCGCCCAAGAAGAGGCTGAGTTCAGACACGCCTATCCTTGCCCCAACCTGGTAGTCTTTTTCTACCCACCCTGGTTGTGGAAGACAAAGGACATAATCACTTGGGAGTTCTATGGCCTTGTCCACCACCTGAGAAACCTGAATACATAACCAGAAAACCCTAGGACAAGTTTGCGTCCTCCCTATAGTACCACAGCTGATGTGGCCAACCAACACAAAACCAGCACACTTAACAAAAATACAACCAAGGACCCTCAGATGGTTCACTTCATTCCACTGCTGTCTCCACCAAAACAGGTGCTGTTATCCATGGCTGGAAGACCTGAAGATGGATCACATCACAGGACTTTGCAGACACTCCTCTGCACCAGCCTGGAGCCCAGTAGCTCCACTGGGTGTCTAGACCCAGAAGAACAAAAACAATCACTGCAGTCCGGCTCTCAGGAAGCCCCATTCCTGAGAGAAAGCAGGGAACACCACATCAAGGGAGCACCCCGTGGGACAAAAGATTCTGACCAGCAGCCCTTGAGTCCCAGATCTCCCCTCTGACATAGTCTACCAAAATGAGAAAGAATCAGAAACACAATTCTGTTAATATGACAAAACAAGGTTCTTTAACACCTCCAAGAGATCACTGTAGCTCAACAGCAATGGATCCAAACCAAGATGAAATCTCTGATTGCCAGAAAAAGAATTCAGAAGGTCAATTATTAAGCTAATCAGAGAAAAGTGAAGTCCAAGTTAAAGAAATCAAAAACATGATGCAGGATATGAAAGGAAAATTCTTCAGTAAAACGGCATAAATTAAAAAAAAAAAATCACAACTTCTGGGAATCAAAGACACACTTAGAGAATGCAAAATACACTAGAAAGTCTCAGCAATAGAATTGAACAAGCAGAAGAAAGAGCTTCAGAGCTCAAACACAAGGCTTTCAAATTAACCCAATCCATCAAAGACAAAGGAAAAGAATTAAAAAATGAACAAAGCCTCATAGAAGTTTGGAACTATGTTAAGGGCCCAACCCTAGGAATAATTGGTGTTCCTGAGCAAGATGAGAAATCTGAAAGTTTCAAAAACATATTTGAGGGAATAATTAAGGAAAACTTCCCTGGTCTTTCTAGAGATCTAGACATTCAAATATAAGAAGTTCAAAGAACACCTGGGAAATTCATCACAAAAAGATCATCATCTGGGCACAGAGTTATCAGGTAGTTATCTCAAGTCAAGACTAAGGAAAGAATCTTAAGAGCTGTGAGGCAAAAGCATCAGGTAACCTATAAAGAAAAACATATCAGATTAACAGCAGAATTATCAGCGGAAACACTACAAGATAGAAGGGATTGGAGTCCTATCTTTAACCTCCTTAAACAAAACAATTATCAATCAAGAATGTTGTATCCAGTGAAACTAAGCTTCATAAACATAGTCTTTTCCAGACAAACAAGTGTTGAGAGAATTCACCACTACCAACCGAGCACTACAAGAACTGCTAAAAGAAGCTCTAAATCTTGAAACAAATCCTCAAAATACACCAAAATAGAACCTACTTAAACTATAAATTTCACGGACCTATATTACAATAACACAATTTTAAAAACAAGGTATTCAGGCAACAAATAGCACAATTAATAAAACAGTTCCTTACATCTCAATACCAATGTTGAATGTGAATGACCTAAATGCTCAAATTAAAAGATACAGAATGACAGAATGGATAAAAATCCACCAACCATGGGAGTGTAAATTAGTTCAAACATTGTGGAAGACAGTGTGGTGATTCCTCAAGGATCTAGAACCAGAAATACCGTTTAACCCAGCATTCTCATTACTGGGTATATACCCAAAGGATTATAAATCATTCTACTATAAAGACACATGCACACGTATGTTTATTGCAGCACTGTTCACAATAGCAAAGACTTGGAACCAACCCAAATACCCATCAATGATAGACTGGATAAAGAAACTGTGCCACATATACAACATGGAATACTATGCAGCCATAAAAAAGAATGAGTTCATGTTCTTTGCAGGGACATGGATGAGGCTGGAAACCGTCATGCTCCACTAACTAACACAAGAACAGAAAACCAAACACTGCATGTTGTCACTCATAAGTCAGAGTTGAACAATGAGAACACATGGACACAGGGAGGGGAACATCACACACCAGGGCCTGATGGGGAGTGGGGGACTAGGGAAGGGATAGCATTAGGAGAAATACCTAATGTAGATGACAGATTGATGGGTGCAGCAAACCACCATGGCACATGTGTACCTATGTAACAATCCTGCACGTTCTACACATGTATAGCAGAACTTAAAGTATAATGATAATAATTTTTTTAAAAATCCACCAACCAAGTTTCTATTGTCTTCAGGGACTCACATAACACATAAGGACTCACATAAACTTCAGGTAAAGGGATGAAAAAAAGAAATTCCATGCAAATGAACACCAAAAGCAAACAGGAGTATCTATTCTTATATCAGACAAAACAACGTTTAAAGCAACAGCAGTTAAAAAAAACAAAGGGGGACGTTGTATAATGATAAAAGGACCAGTCCAACAGGGAAGTATCACAGTCCTCAATATATACAGCACCTAACATTGGAGCTTTCAAATTTAAAAAAAAAAAATTACTACCAGACCTAAGAAATTAGATAGATGGCAACACAATAATAGCAGGGGACTTAAATACTCCACTGACCAGCACTAGACAGGTCATCAAGACAGAAAGTCAATAAAGAAGAAATGGGCTTAAACTATACCCTACAATAAATGAATTTAACAGATATTTACAGAACATTCTACCCAACAACTGAAGAATATACACTCTATTCATTGAAGCATGGAATATTTTCCAAGATAGACCATATGATAGGCCACAAAACAAGGCTCAGTAAATTTTAGAAAACAAAAAGTACATCAAGTACTCTCTCAAACCACAATGGAATAAAATTGAAAATCAGCTCCAAAAGGAACATTCAAAATCATGCAAATACATGGAAATTAAATAACCTGCTCTTGAACAATAAAATCAAGATGGAAATTTAAAAATTCTTTGAGTGAACAATAATAGTGACACAACCTAGCAAAACTGCCGGGATACAGTAAAAGCAGTGCTAAGAGGAAAGTTCATAGCATTAAATGCCTACATCAAAAAGTCTGAAAGAGTACAAATAAACAACCTGAGGTCACACTTCACAGAAATGGAGAAGGAAGAACAATCCAAAGCCAACCCTAGCAGAAGAAAATAAATAACGAAGATCAGAGCAGAACTAAATGAAATTGAAGCAAAAACAAAAACAAAAACAAAACAGATAAATGAAACAAAGAGCTGGTTCTTTGAAAAGGTAAATAAAATTACAGACTATTAGTGAGATTAACCAAGAAAAGAAGAGAAAAGATCCAAATAAGCTCATTTAGAAACAAAAAGGGAAAAATTACTACTGATACCACAGAAATACAAAAGATTATCCAAGGGTACTATGAACATCTTCATGCATATAAACTAAAAACCAAGAGGAGATGGATAATTTCCTAGAAATAAACAACCCTCCTAGATTAAGCCAGGACGATATAGAAACTCCGAACAGACCAGTAACAAGCAGTGAGATTGAAATGATAATTTGAAAAATTACCCACAAAAAAAGTCCAGGACTAGATGGATTCACTGCTGAATTCTTTCAGACATTCAAAGAAGAATCAGTATCAATTCTATTGACACTATTCCACATGATAGAGAAAGTGGGAATTGACCCTAAATCATTCTATGAAGCAAGTATCAGCCTAATATGAAAATCAGGGAAGGACATAACAAAAGAAGAAAACTACAGACCAATATCCCTGATGAACATAGATGCAGAAATCCTCAACAAAATACTAGCTAACTGAATCCAACAGCATACTAAAAGATAATCCACCATGATCAAGTGGGTTTCATACCAGGAATGCAGGGATGGTTTAACATCTGCAAATCAATAAATGTGATACACCACATAAACAGAATTTAAAACAAAAATCACATGATTATTTCAATAGATGCAGAAAAAGCATTTAACAAAATCCAGCATCCTTTTATGATTAAAGCCTTCAGCAAAATCGGCATACAACAGACATACCTTAAGGTAATAAAAGCCATCCATGATAAACCCACAGTCAACATTATACTGAATGGGGAAAAGTTAAAAGCATTTCCCCTGAAAACTGGAGCATGACAAGGATGTCCACTTTCACCACTTCTATTCAACGTAGTACTGGAAGTCCTAGTCAGAGCAATCAAGCAAGAGAAAGAAATAAAAGGCATCCAAATCAATAAAGAGGAAGTCCAACTGTCGCTGTTTGCTGATGATATGATCATATACCTAGAAAACCCTAAAGACACATCCAAAAAGCACCTAGAACTGGTAAATGAATTCAGCAAGGTTTCAGAATACAAAATTAATGTACACAAATCAGTAGCTCCGCTATACACCCACAGCAACCAAGCTGAGAATCAAATCAAGAACTCAACCTCTTTTATAATAGCTGCAAAAAAAAAGAAATACTCAGGAATATACCTAACCAAGGAGGTGAAAGAACTCTTGATATGGTTTGGCTGTGTCCCCACCCAAATTTCATCTTGAATTGTAACTCTCATAATTCCCACCTGTTGTAGGAGGGACCCAATGGAGGTAATTGAATCATGGGGGAAGGTTTTTCCTGGGCTATTCTCATGATAGTGAATAAGTCTCATGAGATCTGATGGTTTCAAAAAGGGGGGTTTCCCTTTTTAAAACCTCTCTTCACCTGCTGCCATCCACGTAAAATGTGACTTGCTCCTCCTTGCCTTCCACCATGATTTTGAGGCCTCCCCAGCCATCTGGAACTGTAAGTCCATTAAACCTCTTTTTTTTGTAAATTTCCCAGTCTCAGGTACTTCTTTATCAGCAGCGTGAAAACAGACTAATACAGTAAATTGGTACCAATAGTGGGGTGCTGCCAAAAAGATACCCAAAAATGTGGAAGCAACTTTGGAACTGGGTAACAGGGAGAGGTTGGAACAGTTTGGAGGATTCAGAAGAAGACAGGAAAATGTGGGAAAGTTTGGAACTCCTTAGAGACTTGTTGAATGGCTTTGACCAAAATGCTGATAATGATATGGACAATGAAATCCAGGCTGAGGTGGTCTCAGATGAAGGTGAGAAACTTGTTAGGAACTGAAGTGAAGGTGACTCTTGTTATGTTCTAGCAAAGAGACTGGCAGCATTTTGTCCCTGCCCTACAGATTTGTGAAAATTTGAACTTCAGAGAGATAATTTAGGGTATCCGGTAGAAGAAATTTCTAAGCAGCAAAGCATTCAGAGGTTACTTGGGTACTATTAAAGGCATTCAGTTTTAAAAGGGAAACGAAGCATACAAGTTTGGAAAATTTGCTGCCTGGCAATGTGATAGTAAAGAAAATCCCATTTTCTGAGGAGAAATTCAAGGCAGCTGCAGGAATTTGCATAAGTAACGAGGAGCCAATGTTAATCACCAGTACAATGGGAAAATGTCTCCAGGGCATGTCAGAGACCTTTGCAGCAGCCCCTCCCATCACAGGCCCAGAGGTTTAGAAGGAAAAAAATAGTTCTGTGGGCTGGGTTCAGGGTCCCTCTGCTGTGTGCATCCTAATGACTTAGTGCCCTGAGTCCCAGCCATTCCAGCCATGACTAAAAGGGACCAAGGTACAGCTTGGGCTGTTGCTTCAGAGGGTGGAAGCCCCATGCCTTGGCAGCTTCCATGTGGTGTTGAGCCTGCATATAAACAGAAGTCAAAAATCGAGGTTTGGGAACCTCTACCTAGATTTCAGAGGATGTATGGAAATGCCTGGATGCCCAGGCAGAAGTTTGCTGCAGGGGCAGGGCCCTTATGGAAAACCTCTGCTAAGGCAGTGTGGAAGGGAAATGTGGGGTCAGAGTACCCAGAATCCCTATTGAGGCACTGCCTAGTGCAGCTGTGAGAAGAGGGTTACCGTCCTTCAGACCCCAGAATAGTAGATCCACTGACAGCTTGCACTGTGTGCCTGGAAAAGCTGCAAACACTCAATGCCAGCCTGTGAAAGCAGCCAGGAGGGGAACTATGCCCTGCAAAGCCACAGGAATGGAACTGCCCAAGGCTGGGGGAGCCCACTACTTGCACCAGTGTGACCTGGTTATGAGACATGGAATCAAAGGAGATCATTTTAGAGCTTTAAGATTTGACTGCCCCACTGGATTTTGGACAGGAATGGAGCCTGTAGCCCCTTTGTTTTGGCCAATTTCTCCCATTTGGAATAGCGGCATTTACTCACTACCTGTACCCCCATTGTATCTAGGAAGTAACTGACTTGCTTTTGATTTTATAGGCTCATAGATGGAAGGGATTTGCCTTGTCTCAGATGAGACTTTGGAGTATGGACTTTTGAGTTAATGCTGAAATGAGTTAAGACTTTGGGGGACTACTGGGAAGGCATGATTGGTTTTGAAGTGTGGGGACATGAGATTTTGGAGGGGCAGAATGATATGATTTGGCTGTGTCCCTATGCAAATCTCATCTTGAATTGTAACTCCCACAATTCCCAGGTGTTGTAGGAGGGACCCAGTGGAAGTAACTGAATCATGGGTGCAGGTTTTTCCCATGCTATTCTCATGATAGTGAATAAATCTCATGAGATCTGATGGTTTTAAAAAGGGGAATTTCCCTGCACAAGCTTTCTTTTTTGCCTGCTGTTATCCATGTAAGATGTGGCTTGTTTCTCCTTGCCTTCCACCCTGATTGTGAGGCCTCCCCAGCCATGTGGAACTGTAAGTCTATTAAACCTCTTGCTTTTGTAAATTGCCCAGTCTTGGATGTCTTTATCAGCAGCATGAAAGCAGAATAATAAACTTCTGCAAGGAAAACTACAAAACGCTCCTGAAAGAAATCATAGATGACACAAACAAATGGAAACACATCCCATACTACTCAGGGATGGGTTGAATCAATATTGTGAAAATTGACATACTGCTAAAAGCAATCTACAAATCCAATGCAATTTCCATCAAAATACCACTATCATTCTTCACAGAAGTAGAAAAAACAATTCTAAAATTCATATGAATCCAAAAAGAGCCTACATAGACAAAGCAAGACTAAGCCAAAAGAATTAATCTGGGGGCATCACGTTACTTGACTTCAAACTATACTATAAGGCCATAGTCACCAAAAGAGCATGGTACTAGTATAAAAATAGGCACATAGACCAATGGAACAGAATAGAGAACTCAGAAATAAACCCAAATACTTATAGCCAACTGATCTTCAACAAAGCAAACAAAAACATAAACTGGGAAAAGGACACCCTATTCAACAAATGGTGCTGGTACAATTGGCAATCCACATGTAAAAGAATGAAACTGGACCCTCATCTCTGACTTTATACAAAACTCAACTCAAGATGGATCAAAGATTTAAATCTAAGACCTGAAACCATAAAAATTCTAGAAGATAACATTGGAGAAACCCTTCTGGATGCTGGCTTAGGGAAAGACTTTATAACCAAGAACCCAAAAGCAAATGCAACAAAAACAAAGGTAAATAGATGGAACTTAATTAAACTAAAAAGTTTCTGTATGGCAAAAGACACAATCTGCAGAGTAAACAGACAACCCACAGAGTGGGGAAAAAATCTTCACAGTCTATACATCTGACAAAGGACTAACATCCAGAATCTACAAGGAACTCAAACAAATCAGTAAGAGAAAAACAAACCATCCCATCAAAAAGTGGGTTAAGGACGTGAATAGACAATTCTCAAAGGAAGATACACAAATGGCCAACAAGCATATGGAAAAATGCTTAACATCACTAATGATCAGGGAAATGCAAATCAAAACCACAATGTGATACCACCTTACTCCTGCAAGAATGGCCATAACCAAAAAATAATAGATGTTGGCATAGATGTGGTAAAATGAGAACACTTTTACACTGCTGGTGGGAATGTAAACTAGTACAGCCACTATGGAAAACAGTGTGGAGATCCCTTAAAGAACTGAAAGTAGATCCTCCATTTGATCCAGCAATTCCACTACTAGGTATCTATCCAGAGGAAAAGAAGTCATATAAAAAAAGATCCTTGCACATGCATGTTTATAGCAACACAATTTGCAATTGCAAAAATATGGAACCAGCCCAAATGCCTATCAATCAATGAGTGGAGAAAGAAAATGTAGTATATATACCATGGGCTACTGAGCCATAAAAAGGAATGAAATAATGGCATTCACAGCAACCTGGATGGAATCGAAGACTATTATTCTTAGTGAAATAACTCAGGAATGGAAAACCAAGCATCTCATGTTTTCATTCACAACTGGGAGCTAAGCTATGAAGACACAAAGGCATAAGAATTATACAATGGACTTTGGGGACTTGGGTGAAAGCGTGGGAGGGGGTTGAGGGATAAAAGGCTACACATTGGGTATAGTGTACACTGTTTGGATGACGGGTGCACCAAAATCTCAGAAATCACCACTCAAGAACTTATTCATGCAACCAAACACCACCCATTCCCCAAAAACCTATTGAAATAAAAAATAATTTTTTTAAAAAAAGGTTACAAACTTTCAGTTAAACCAGTTCTGGGGATCTAATGCACACCATGAGTGGTGATGGATGTGCTAATTAATTTTATTGTAATTATTACATAATGTAGATGTAAATCAAGTCATCATGTTACACACCTTGAAAAAAACACAAGTAAAAATTGTAACTCACTTTCCCTGACTGTAATAAATTACTAACAATAACATAGTAGCAGTAATTAGTAATAAAAAGTCCACACATTTAGAAATTTTAAAACATTCTACCAAACTATTTGATCAAAGTATATGTCAAAACTCCAATTTTAAAACTATGTAAAAATATTATCAATAACAGATAATTGATACAGCAATGTTATATCTAACTTTTTAAATAATCTTCTTATAGTAACTATAAAAATCTGCTTAAAGCTAATAAGCATAAACCTAAGAAGACATATGCCAATCTAACATGTAGACATCTGAAAACTTGATTATAAGACAAGCAAAAGAAGATTGGAATAAATGAAGTCTCCTGTTTCTGAATAGAAAGGACATTACTAAGCCAGTTTGGAAGATCTAGGGCACAGAAGCCACTAACATATATTACTATTAATAGGAGTGATAATAGTAATAATGCGTTATAAGTAATAATATTCATATTTTTGAATTTTTATGTAATTCTATTATTTCTGTATAATGACATGACTTTTCCAAATTTTCTATAATTACTATGCATCCCTTCTATAATTGAGGTGAATTCATACATATCATTTTCTTTAAAAATGAACTATTCATCAACTATATTTTATCATTCTGTGTGCCAGATCTGTTATTCTGGAATTCAGTTTGATTTGCTATGTATAAATTGCCTATGGCTGCTTTAACTTACCCAGAAATGGCTTTTACCTTTGGGTCTACGATGAAGCCATGGAGTGTTGAATTTTACAGATTCTCTAATTCGAGTCAGGAGGGAAACTCCCCTATCAAGCAAAACCTGAAGATCCTTCTGTATTAATAATTGTTACATAATAAATCACTCCCAAAAGTTATTGGTATAAACTGATCATTTGCTTGCTCACATTCTTACGGTCAGCGATGTGGGCAGGACTTAGTTGGAATAGCTCACCTCTGCTCCACCTGGGCTTACTCATGTTTGTGACCGGGTGACTGGTTGACCAGGGCTGGTTTGATCTGGAAAGCCTCATTTCTGTATGCGGCAGTTGGCGAGTCTTTTCGCTTGGCACCTCAGTTCTCCTCCACCGAGCCAGCCTTTTATCTGGGCTTCCTCAATGGTGGATTGTTTTCAAGACAATGAAAAAAGAATCTACAAGTCCTGTTAAAACTTCACCTCAAATGTCACAAAATGTCACTCTGCCACATTCTATTGGTCAAAGTAAGTCACAAGCCAGCCCAGATTCATGGTGTGGAGGGCACAGACTTCACCTTTCAAAGCAGAGTAGCAAAGTCCCATCACAAAGCAGCATGAAGAACTGCTACAGCCATCTTTGCAAGTAATCTTCCTCACCGTATCATAATTTATTCATCCTTACATTTTTTTAAGAAAGTTTTTAAGTGCCTCCTAAGTGCTAAATTCTGTTCTAGCCACTGGAGCACAGCAGTGAACAAGACAGACATAGTGCTTGCCCTTGTGGGAGTCACAGCTGTCGAGGAAGACAGGCACTGAACCATGATAACACGTGCTGTGAGTGCTACAGAGAAGTACCAGGCTGGACTGGAGACTAGTGTAGCTGACTAATCCAGAATGGGAAGTAGCAGGATGGAGTCAGGGAAGTCAGGAAGACAGTATTACTTCCCACGTGTATCACAGTTTTCTACTTCCTATATCTACTTGGGTCCTAATACCTCATTTTACTATATCTGTGCTGCAGATGTATTTATTTCTCCTCTACCATAGAACTGTATGGTTACAAAGTGAACATAGAAGAAAAGTTGGGGGGAAATATGCCTTTCAAAGAAAGTCTAGAACAGTCTTGGGGCCAGGGGGAAAGAAGAACTAACTTTTGTGAAATCGTAATTTTTTTACCATGTCAAAATCTTTTCCTAATTGAGGAATTTATAATTAATTAAGAAAGCTGGGCTTTTCAAGTGCACGATTCTCCCTTTGATCTACAGTGCTCCAGGATGTAAGTTCCCAGATGCCTGAAGCTGGCTTTAACTAAAGGGTTTCCTTAGCAAAGGCATTTTCTATGGCACAAAATGAAAACACAGTTGTGGTGCATTTTGTCAGAAGATCCAAATCGATAAGCTGAGATGCCAGGGTTTGAAAACCTGATGTGCTGGAGGTGGTCGACTTACTAATCTATAGATAGCACACTGAGAAGAAGATTTAGGGTTTTTCATGACTGTTCAAAGAGTGTTTGAGATAAAGAATCCGGTGGGAGAAGAGATGGAACAGAAGAGCACATCGGAGACTTGTCACACAGCTGCAGGAAAGCTCTCCACCAAAGTGTTATTCTCTTCCCAGCAGGTTTGTTGGAAATGTGCTTCCTGTGTTAAGTTCAAAGAGTCTCGTGATAGGTCTGTGAGGCAGACGCTCCTGGGGGTGTGGTGTGTGCTGTCAAAGAAAATAGCTAATAGCAGCAGGCTCTCTCAACAAGAAGGATAGTTAGAGTTCAAAGTGCTATGGATGTTGTTAAGGAGTATTTAAGCAATGAGTCAACAAATGTTTTAGAATCTCTATTATGTATCAGGCACTATGTTAGGTTCCAGGGATATAATGTTGAATAAGACAGACATCACCCCTGCCCATATAGAGATTATAGTCTGCTGAGGAAACAGGTAGTAACCAGGCAGTTCCAACACCATGTGAAAAGAACAGGTATAGGGAAATACAGAAAACTATGGAAACAGCAGTGGTGCACCTACCTCAAACTTCAAGACTTCCTGACAGAAGTAGCATCTGAGCTGAGCACAGAAGGACCCACCGTGGCTAACCCAGAGAAGAAGAAGAGAGCATCTGGTTAACAATGGCAAAATCCACTAAAATGAAAGTAAGAGAATTTTTAAAATAAAAGACACATAAGCCTACAAGGGCAAAGAGGATGGGAAAGAAGATGCCAACAAAAACTCTGGGAATTTGGAAAGCAGATTGACAAATGGAAAATGCCTTAGCTGAGTTGAGAAAACTGACTCTCAACCGGCAGAGAGAAGAATCACAAAGCAACATCATTCGTGCTGCTGAACCCCTCAGTGCTGTAGAACTCATGACACCTGGTACCTCAGAAAGCAGTGGTGAAGATGGCTTTAAAACCAGTGCACTGATTGAAACTCTAAGAGGGAACTCAATTTCTTCCTCCACACTGTGCAGCCTGGCACCTGCCCATCACCTACCGTGGCAAGGCACTTAAGGCTTTTCTTTTGGAGAGGGTAGAACAGGTCCTTGGACTGAAGACACAAGGTACAGCCCAAGGCGGAACCCTACTGGAAATAAGTCTCACACTGATGTTAAGAGTCTTAACTCTCTTAAGCCACTTAGCAACCTGGACAGACTTGCATTCTGTTCTCTATGACTGGAAAGTTCTTTTCTAAGGAACCTGAATAACTGAAGACAAAATACAAGAATGGTCTATAGCTGGGGGGTTACCTAACCACATGGCCTAAAAAGGTTGCCATACAGTGAAGACCACAATTAACAAACATGTCCCACCTTCCACATGTACATAAACCTTCCAAATAGGTTTTTTGTGCCCCACTCCTAAATGCAAACAGTCAAGAATTATTGGACATTGTAAGAAATCATCTAAAATGGAAGGCAGATATCTATTCTAAAGCAAACAAATAATTCAAAAAAGCAAATTAGGGCAGCCCATGGTGGCTCGCACCTGTAATTCCAGCCCTTTGGGAGGACAGAGCAGGATTCCTTGAGCCCAGGAGTTCAAGATCATCCTGAGCAACATGGCAAAACCCCATCTCTACAAAAAATTAAAAAATTAGCCAGGCATGGTGGCGCACACCTGTAGTCCTAGCTAATTGAGAGGCTGAGGTGGGAGGATTGCTTGAGCCCAGGAGGTCAAGTCTGCAGTGAGCCAAGATTGTACCTCTGCACTCTAGCCTGGGCAAAAGAGTGAGACCCTGTCTCAAGGAAAAAAAAAAAAAAGCAAACTAGAAGAAACTGAGGCTGCAAACAGAAGAAGTCAATTTCACCAAAATTTTTTTGACATCTTCAACAAAATAAGAGAAGAAAGAATAGAGACTTCCATTTTTTCATTTGCCCAAACTACAAACCTTGAATTCATCCTTGACTCCTTTCTTTCTGACATACTCCCATAGCCAATCCTGTCCTACTACACAGCAACCAGTGATCCTTTTAAAACATAAATTAATCTCACTCCCTCATCCAAAAGATAATCTGGCCCACCCACACCACATCACATCCCACTTCCAGAATGTCACATCTTTTGACTCCCTCTCACTCACTCTGTTGCAGCCATGCTAATTTCCTGGCTTCTCCAACACACAAGGCACACTGCCTTAGGGACTTGACTTTAGCTGTTCCCTTTACCAAGACACTGTTCCCCTTCCTGGAACACTGTTCCCACAAACAACCTTTGGATAACTCCTTCATTATCTTTGTCTTTGGTCAAGTGTGACTTTCTCAATGCTGCTTACCTTCAGTGTCCCCCCATCCTCACCCACCACACACACACACACACACACACACACACATACATACACACTTCTAATCCCCCTTTCCCTGCTATACTCTTCCTTTTAGCCACAACATCTATTACATTCTAACAGGTATTTATGGCTCCTGGTCCATTACTCTCCACTAGAATGAGGTTAAAAACTGTATTTTGTTGAATGATATATTCCAAGTACCTGAACATTGCCTAATAAATAGTAGGTTGTATTAGTTTCCTAGGGCTGCTGTAATCAAGTACCAAAAATAAGGTGGCCAAACATTATATTTCTTGTCTCATAGATCTAGAGGCTGGAAGTTTGCAATCAAAGTGTTGGAAGGATTGGTTCCTATGGAGGGTTGTGCAGGATAATCTTTTTCATCTCTCTCCTATCTTCTGGTGGTTTTCTGGCAATCTTTGGTGCTCCTTGGTTTGTAGAGGCATCATTCCAACCTCCACCTTCATCTTACTAGTGCTCTCCTCTGTATCTTCACCTCACCTTCCCTCTGTGTCTGTCTCTGTGTCTAAATTTATCCTTTTTATTAAGTACGCCAGTCATATTGGATTAGAATCAATCCCAATAATCTTTTTTAAACCTGATTCCCTCTATAAAGACACTATTTCTGAATAAGATCACATCTGAGATACAGGGGTTAGGACTTCAATATATGAATTTGTGACAGGGGACACAATTCAACTCACAACATGGACACTAAATAAATATTTGTTGTCGGGCACAGTGGCACATGCCTGTAGTCCAGTCTGGTCAATATAGCAAAACCCCATCTCTAATAAAAATTAAATAAATAAGTGTTTGTTGAATATTGAATGAATTTTGTGTCCATAAAACATGAAATATTGCTGAGTGCGGTGGCTCACGCCTGTAATCCCAGCAATTTGGGAGGCTGAGGCAGGGGGATCAGTTGAGGTCAGAAGTTTGAGACCAGCCTGGTCAACGTGGTGAAATCCCATCTCTACTAAAAATACAAAAATTAGCCAGGTGTGGTGGCGCATGCCTGTAATCCCAGCTACTCAGGAGGCTGAGGCAGGAGCATAGCATGAACCTGGGAAGCAGAGTTTACAGTGAGTCGAGATCTAGCCACTGCACTCCAACCTGGGTGACAGAGCAAGACTCCATCTCCAAAAAAAGAAAAACATGAAATATTTACAGAGCAACATTTTTAACATTCCTATAATAGAAATTTAAAATGATAGTAGAAATCTCTTTTTTAAACTATGGAAATGTAAGAAAATACACCTGAGGGTGTCTTTAGAAAGCATAACAAACACATGAAGGGTTAGAAAACAGGAGGTAAATCAATTTTTTAAAATTAGAAAATCAATCCAAAGGTCCAACATCCGACTAATAAACTTTTCAGAAAGAGAAAAAGAAGAGATGGAATTATCCAGTAAATAACTCAAAAACTGTTCTTAAGAACTGAAGGACATAATTTCCATGGGACTTTGAGGGAAAAAAATCTTAAGAGTTTGAATGCACTGAAGAGATATTCACCCTTCTGAAGGAGAGTTTGGGAATAAGTCGGTGTTACAGAGAAAGAGAATTAAGCAAGAAAACAAACATGATAATTATTAAGCAAATCAGAGGATTTATGCAAAGAAGATAAAGTTATCCCAGCCTACCACATGACTCAGCTGTGAATAACTCCAAATTTATAATATTACTATATTAAAAACATATGTGTTCATGTGTATATATTTACATATGTAGGTAAGAAAGGGAGAAGGAAACTCAAGTTTCCTCTTCCTTAGTGGGAAATCAATAGATGATGTCTAACACTGAAAAAAGAACAAGTAGTAAAAACATAATCATGTCATTTAGACATACAGCTACCAATACCAAAAGAAATAGCCAAAAGAGTTGAAAACAGTTAGCTCTGAGGGTAGGAAATGGATGAAGTGGGCAGAAGATCACTGATTTTTACAAAACTTCTTAGAGAACTATTTGGCTCTTTAAATTTATGTCATAATGTGACAAAATAAAAAATGACTTTCAAACAGAGAAAGGGAAGAATAAGAAGAGAAAAGAGACGAAGAATTTTCCAGACAGAGACAGAAACAAAGGCAGGGGTAATTAGCAAGACATATTCAAGAATATGAAATAAGTCAACTCTGAAGCACAGAGCACGTGGGGACATCAGTGGAGAGAGAGGAGATGATTGAATCAGGTGGAAAAAAACATGCAGGGCTTTGTGAGCTGGGAGAAAAAAATTTGGGTTTAAGAGCAGTGGGATACTTTAAAGAGATTGGGAATGTGATTAGATTTGCCTCTTTTGAACAATCAATAAAACAGTGAGCATGAGTATGATCTGGGTACAGATAGGCTATGGTAAACACAAGGACAGCTCTCACTGAGGCTCCATGACCCTGTGAGCCAGACTTTATTCAAGAACTGTTGCCTCTGAAGTCCCCTCCTGATGAATCAGGGTCCCTGGATGACACCACAGGGCCAGGCTCCTGATAACCACATTACAGCTGGCTTGGCCTTCAGGGTAAAAAGCGTGGGGCCAAAGGACAACCAGGTGGCCTAGCATCCCAGGATGAGCCTGGAGTCATGAATCAAAACAAACTCTGCAAACCAAGCCTCAAGTCTAAAGAGGCCAGAGGAAGAGAGCCACAAAGCAAGTGTAAATCAAAGGGAGCATCACAGGAGTGGGGACAAGCAGGGTTGGCAGAGTGCTAAAAGCAGTCTGAAGGGATATCCTAAACTGTTCAAATGCAGGAAAGGGTCCTTTTCTAAGGACCAATTTGCCATATAACAAATTACCCCAAAGGTTACTGGTTTAAAACGAGGAGTGTGTGTGCTCGTGATTCTGTGGAACAGCAATTTGGCCTGGGCTCAGCTGGGCAGCTCTTCTGTTGGTTTTGCCTGGGCCATTTCTGCAGCTGCAGGTATCTGGCCACAATGGTGCCAGGTGGTCTAAACTGGGCTACTCTACATGGCTGGCAGCTGTTGCTGGCTGTTGGCTAATGGATCTGGGGACTTAGCTAGACTGACTGTCTCTGCTTTATATGACCTCTCATCTTCTTGTCAGTTACATCAAATTTCACCAAATGGCAATTACAGGTAAGCATTCTAAGGGAGTGAGGACTGGAGCTTTAAGGCCTATGTTTGGAATTCTCATGATACCACCTTCTACTGATCAGAGTACCAAGGCCAGCCCAGACTCAAGGGGTGGGGAGTGAGACTGCATCTCTCAATGAGAGCAGCATCAAGTCACATCAACAAAGCACATACACATAGGGAGAGGAGAAACTGTTGCAATCAGCTTTGCAAACAGTGCCTCAGGTTACCAGGTCAGCCCAGAGACCTCCGGGAGCCTTCAGAGGTGAAAATGCCCAAGTATCACACCTGCTCACTTCTCATTGAACTTAACAGTGACAGGACACCTTCACTTTCCCAAAGGAGGTAGAGGAGTCCAAGCCCATAACATCATGGCTTATTGAGTGCCATCAGTTACATAGAAAATAATTTCATCCCAGGTGCTTTGAAGTTATAATTTAATTGTAAATTATAAGTAAAAATTTGCAGGGGATATTGTTACAGTCAGTGAATTTCTGTTCTTAAAAATGTATTTCAACCGTGTCTCTACTAAAAATACAAAAATATATTAGCCGGGCATGGTGGCGGACACCTGTAGTCCCAGCTACTCTGGAGGCTGAGGCAGGAGAATGGCGTGAACCCGGGAGGTGGAGCTTGCAGTGAGCTGAGATCGCACCACTGCACTCCAGCCTGGGTGACAGAGCAAGACTCTGCCTCAAAAAAAAAAAAAAAGTATTTCACAATTATTTCAAAGTAGCCTCAACTAAACATCTACTTAATATCCTTACCTCAAAAAATTCCATCTATGAACTCTAAGATAGGCACCATCTAACAAACATATACAGCTACACGAGTCATTCTGAAAGAAATAGAGAATAAGCTTCATCTTCCCTGTCAGGTAACCCTACTCTGAGAGTATTGGGAGCCAGAGAGAGCTCCCCTCCTGGCACCTTGGCCTCAGGCAGGAGCCAAAGTTCACATGGCCATTGGCCACCCAGATCCTTCTATTTCCAAGGCTTTTGTAGTCAGTCTTTTCTAGGATATCAGTAGTCTGAGTTCATCTGAAACACTCTTGTGGAGAAAACATAGAGCCAACCCTCTGTTTGCCTATCACCAGCTTTTAAAAGGTTGCTTCTTTTTCCATTACTTCTCTCCCCCTTTGGTCTGTAATATTCTAGTCTTCCTTACTTTGAAAAAAAATACACAAAGTACTGAGGAAAGGTAATATATAAAATACCAAGACAACAAGCAAAAAGAATGCCTTTCTAAACAGTCAAAAATGAATTTGGTAATTAGTCTTATACTTCCCCAATAACATAGCATCCATTTGTTAGTTTAATCTATATTTGTTGGTCATTTATTATTCAACAAATGTTTGGTGCTCAGATGCACTCTGCATGGGACACAGGGGCTACAGAGATAAACATGACCTTCCCTGATCACAGGCACTTCACAATCAAGACAAGGAGACATTTGTAAAGTAGAGTGTGGAGCAGCTGACCAAATACCTGAGAAGTTCTTTCACTGATTTGAACCTCTTCATATGAAAAACTCAAGAGTAGGAAGTCAAATAAACTCATAATATTGTATTTGTATAACCACAAAATGTCTGACTTTAGTGAAGGCAATTTTTTAAAAAAATTATCAGGTCAAACTAATTTTACATAAACATGATCTTGGTGAGCACAAGTCAAGAAGTTCTGTTTTCTGGTTCCGTTGTTTTCAACTCAATTCAACAAATGGAGCATTGGCTGGATGCAAGAAATGGGCTCAGAGACATAAATACATCTCCAATGTCAGAAAGCTTTCAATCTAGAAAAAAAGATGGGCTGTTAGGCAACTGTGTACAATTCTCATTTCAGTGTCAAAATAAATAGGCCAATAATCTGTACTGTTTTTCTTAAGATGGTTGTATGATTTAAGTAAAGGAAATGAAAGGAAGCTTTGCATAAAATTAAGGAAAAGAGAAAAAGTTGAAATATCTCCATCCTCTAAGACAGAAAATATTTTGAGAACAAGACAAATCTAATATATAAAAATGTTTTAAATGGCAGAGAAAACCAACTTACCCAACTGGAAAATAATGAAAACTTTGGAAAACTTGATTTTGAAACAAGCTCTTACAAAGGTTAAGCTGAAATAAATAAGACCTGAATTAATATGCCCCAGAGCATTTAGATAGTTTATGCCTTTAGTAAATTGTTTACAATGTTCTGGAAATACTGAGAACTGGTAAAAGACCACCAGAGTTTTTGAAAAAAATGCCAAAACATTTTTATAAGACACAGAACTTTCTAATGTACTCAGCTTTGTTATCTTACTAGAAAGTCCTAGGCAGGGCATAAGAGGAATTATAGAAATCGTTTTAAAGCTTCTAGAATATAATGGCATTATGACTAATATGCTTTGGGCTTTTATGAAGGAAAAAATAAACTCATATTAGACAAACCTGGGAGATGTTTTTGACAGAATGACAGAATTAATGAATGGAACACAGTAGGTGTTGATTTTATGTCATTATAAGTTAAGCCTGTTATTTTGCAGTCAAGGAATGAAAAATAAATATCAAACCAGCCTGACCTGCTCTCCTGATTTAATAGCTTAATTTCCAGAAATGCCAGTGAAAAATAGCACAAATGTTTGCCTAGGCCAATTCTTCTTTATTATAGTTCATCCATTTTCCCTTTTCCACAAGGAATGCAGCACCTAACAGAGCTTAATTAAGTTTATATTTTATGACACAAACCACATTGCCTTACAAAAGAAAGCTTGTTAGAAGCAAGAGAAGAGGAGAGTCCATAAGAAAGCAACCGAAGATGGCTATGGTATTCTATGGATCCTTACGCCTGGTAGCCAAAGCAAAGATGAGGACTCTTTCACATGTTACAGGAATGGACATTTTACACTAAGCAAAGGTAGTAATGGAAATAACCTACATCCATGTCAAGAAAAGAAAAATGTCTCTGGGAGATTCATCGTTAGCCCTAATGACACTTTTCTTTCATCACATAGGTTTATAGTTTATACATTCTTTCTTTTCCTAACATTGAGAAAGGATGTCAGAAGGATTCTCCCTGGCCCCCTCTTGAACGTGTTAGAGGCTCCATGTCTGACGAAATTCACTTAAGGTAAAAAGGTGCTTAAATGTGTAACAGTTTATTCTGTCAGTTGGAGTTAATGTGTCAGAGCCTCAGGCATTAAGTTGCTGAAACAACTTGCTTTCTAATGTTTTGGGGTTTTGGGGGGTTTTTTTAGGAGATTGGCTTCACCCCAGCAAAGTGACGGATTGCGTGTCAGAGCTAAGTGAAATGTAAATGTTTAGAAGAGGATCTACATCAGGTATATAATTCAAATGAAAATAGAAGCAGGTAGCATTGTTGAGATTGCTCTGAGGGAAAAAAAAATAGAAGTACGAATGTTTCTGTTAGGATAGAGTCAATTGCATGGAAAAATAAAAGCCAAATAATAGTTGCTCAAGCAAATTGAAAGTTTATTGTATGACACTCTCAAACAAAAGAAGTCCAGATGGAAACTGTGCAGATTTCATATTGACTGTTCCCAGTGACATCAGAGATGTAGGCTAATCTCTGTTCCAAAAACTTGGCAAATGGCTTCAGTTTTCAAGGTTACCTCATAGTCCAAGATGTCTGGCAGAGTTCCAACCATTACAAAAGCATTCCACACAGCAGGAAGAGGAATGGGAGAAAAGGCAAAAAGGCCCTTTTCCCAGCCAAGTTAGTGAAGGGATTTGTTTCCCAATGAACTACAGTTCCTCCATATCATAATAAAAATAAGCTTACAGAACCTGTTTTCCATCAGTATCAGAATCAACTATTAATTTATCAACCCTGCCAGCCTGGCTTTTCAGAAGAAAAAGGATATAACTGGTAGCCATGCCACCTGACAACCAGGCAAGTGGCTATTTGAAAAGCACCCTAGTGAGAACCAGAAGACTGGATTCTGATCTGCAGCTCGGTCTCTGGCTTCCTGACTGATCTGGGACAAGTCACCCTCTTAACTTGAGTTTATTGATTTGCAAAATGACAGGTCTCAACTAAATGATATTTAAGCTTCCCTCTAGTTTTTATTTTGTGTGAATTATAAATCTTGGTCTCAAATTCCTCATCTGAAAAATCATAAAAATAAATAACTCTACTTTTAAAGATACTGGCCAGGCATGGTGGTTCATGCCTCTATTCCTAGCACTTTAGGAATCCAAGGCAGAAGGATCACTTGAGGCCAGGAGTTCAAGACCAGCCTTGTCAACATAGCAAGACCCTGTCTCTACAAAATTTTAAAATTTAACGAGGTGTGGTGGCACACACCAGCAGTGCCAGCTACTCAGGAGGCTGAGGTAGGAGGATCACTTAAGCCCAGGAGTTCAAGGCAGCAGTGAGCCATTATTTCACCACTGCATTGTAGCCTGGGAGACAGAGAGACCCTGTTTCTAAAAAAATAAAGAAAGATACTATCTAATTGTTTGAGGATAAATTCCCTCAAAACAATCCTTGAGAAACCTGCTATGCACCAAGTACTATGCCAAGTGTTGAAGATACAGACATGAATAAGATACATTTCCCTTTTTTAGCTCTTTTAGGAATCGCCACACTGCTTTCTACAATGGTTGAACAAATTTACACTCCCACCAACAGTGTGTAAGTGTTCCCTTTTCTCCACCACCTGGCGAGCATCTATTATTTTTTCACTTTTTCGTAGTAGCCATTCCCACTGGTGTGAGATGGTATCTCATTGTGGTTTTGATTTGCATTTCTCTAATGATCAGTGATATTGAGATTTTCTTCAAATGCTTTTTGATCACATGTATATTTATTTTGAAAAATGTCTGTTCATGTCTTTTGCCCACTTTTTAATGGTTTTTTGTTTTTGTTTTTTCTTGTAAATTTGTTAAAGTTATTTATAGATGCTGGATATTAGACATTTGTCTGATGCATAGTTTGCAAATATTTTCTCCCATTCTGTAGGTTGTCTGTAGGTTGTACTGAGATCAAACTCCGTTGATAGTTTCTTTTGCTGTGTAGAATCTCTTAAACTTAATCAGATCCCATTTGCCAATTTTTGCTTTTGTTGTGATTGCTTTTGGCATCTTTGTCATGAAATCCTTGCCAGTTCCTATATCCGGAATGGCACTGCCTAGGTTGTCTTCCAGGGTTTTTATAGTTTTGGGTTTTACATTTAAATCTTTTATCCATCTTGAGTTGATTTTTGTATATGGTATAAGAAAGAGGTTCATTCGACCCAGCAATCTCATTACTGTGCATATACCCAAAGGAATATAAATCTTTCTACTATAAAGACACATGCACACATATGTTCATTGCAGCACTATTCACACACACAAAAAGAAGACAAGAAATCAATCTAAATGCCCATCGATGACAAATTGGATAAAGAAAATGTGGTACATATACACAATGGAATACTACATAGCCATAAAAAAATGAGATTATGTCCTTTGCAGGAACATGGATGGAGCTGGAGGCCATCATCCTTAGCAAACTAACACAGGAACAGAAAACCGAATACCACATGCTCTGACTCATAAGTGGGAGCTGAATGATAATGCATGACACAAAGAAGGAAACAACAGACACTGGGGTCTTCTAGAGGGTGGAGGGTGGGAGGAGGGAGAGAATGAGAAAAAATAGCTATTGGGTACTAGTACCTAGGTGACAAAATAATCTGTACAACAAACCCCTGTGACATGAATTTACCTATAAAATAAATCTACACATGTACCTCTGAACCTAAAGCAAAAGTTTTTAAAAGATACATTTCTTGCCTTCAGGAAACTTACAATTCAGTAAATGAGACAGAAATGTAGTCAAAATTCATAATACTGTGTGAAATATGCAACAAAAGGAAGAAAAGTTGGAGGACAAGGTCAGGCTAGGAGAATTAAAGATAGCTTCCCAGAGGAGGTGATGTCTGAGTTGGGTTTCGAAGACAGAATAGGAATTTGCTAGGCAGATAAAGGAGGAAGGGCATTCCTGGCAGACATAACATTGTGAATACAGAGGAGTGAAAACTCACAATGTTTTCAGAGAAGTATAAACTATTCAGCACTATTGAAGCTTAAAGTGTGTTGGAAGTAATGGAGAGTGGAGAAGATGAGAACTAAGATGTTCATGCCATTCTAAAGAGGTTTAGGCCTCATCTTGTAGCACTGGGAGACTATCATGGTATTTTTAGAAGAGGACTGACAGGGTTTCATTTTAGAAAGGTCATTTTGGCAGCAATGTGAAGAATCAATCAGAGACCAGTAGCCCAGCTAAGAGGCTACTGTAGACATCCAGGCTAGTGATGGTGAGGGCTGAAACCAAGACAGAGTTCAGAAATTCTTTGTTGTGAAATCCAACGGACAGTCTTCAGTCCTTCACTGGCTTGACCTCTCAGCAGTAGTTAACACTAATGATCACATGAGCCCTCTTTAAAATTCCTTTTCTTTGGACATTGATAATATCATACTTTCCTGATGTTCCTCCTACTCTCCAGTCTCTCTCTTTCTCTATGCTCCTATCTTGCCTTGCCAACCCCTTAAATGTAGTATTTCTCAATTCTCTATCTTTTGCCCTCTGCCCTTCCCACACTATGAATTCCACCTGTGTATCACATTTACTTTCTATATTTTAAATAGGGATGGCTCCCAAATCCATATCTCCATCCCACATCACTGTCCTGATCATCAGACTCACATGGCTGAGAGCTCGGTAGACACCTGTGAGCCCTAGGAAGATAGGATCAATGTCCAGCTTGCACAAATAAGTATGGGGATATTCATGTAGGAGTGTGTGTGTGTGTGTGTGTGTGTCTTTGTGTGTGTGAGTAGGAAAAGCAAACTGTCTGGAAAGGATTCATAATCAGTAAGCTGAGGTCACTTTTATGGAAGAGGTGAACTTTCCCCTTTTTATATTATGTGCATGTCCACATATTCATTTGAATGTTCTATAATGAGCATGAATTGCTTTTATGATTTTTAGAAATCTAAAGAAATACAAAGGATTATTTAAAATTGCATACTCATACCCTCAACTGCACTCCATGGCCGTGGCAATGGTCTCTTCCCTCCTTAGCTCTGTCCTCCAAACTGCTACTAGAGTTACCATCATTCTCACTCACTTCTTAAAAACCTTACAGGATCAAGTTCACTGCTTGGAGTGACTCCTGAGGCCCTTCACAATCTGGCCCCAGCCTAGATCCCCAGTTTTATTTCCTATTCCATTTCCCTGCTCCCTTTTGCTCACACTGAATGCACCATTCTGCACATACAACATTTCCCTTTGCAAATGGATGCCTTCACCCTTGCCACTTCTGCCTCTAGTGCCTTTCCCCATTTCCCCTCCCTGCAAAAAAAAATCTCCTCACGATTCTTTGAGACCCATCTCAGTATTATTTCCTGATTTTTTTCAAGTAGTTATTACCTCCATAAACATGAAAGAAGTTGGTTGACCTCCTTTTTAGCATTTCCACAGTGAACTGTAAGGCACCTCAGTTTCTATCTTCACAAGACTGTGAATTCTCCAAGAGTAACAATCCTATCACAGCTTGCCCTTGTCTTTCCAATGCCTGGCTCATCACCTCTCTCATTGAAGATGTTCAATCAATGTTTATAAACGAATAAGAGGTAGATGAGCAAATGCACTTGGGAAATTTGTGAGAAGTTCTTTTGGCTTTCTTCTACTTCTCCTCTCTTTACCTGATACTCCATCGCCACCAGCACTGTCATTAGTCACTCTCCAAGACCGTACTTTCTACCCATACCCCACACATCAATGTAGTCTCTCATCCCTGTTAATGCCTTTGCTGAAAATTTTGAAAGCGCTGTCCTTAGATGATTTACCAGGTATATGACCTCTGACAACTGCTCAGCAAATAAGCTTCTGTTTCCTTATCCAATAAATGATGGTGATATGCAAGACTAGAATTAGTTGTTGTGAGAATTAAATGGGATCATATGTGTATAGCAACAACAACAGAATTTGGGTCCCCACAGGAAACTCAACAATACTTCTCTTCTCCTTCATTCCTCCCAGTATTGTTCTCCATTTCACAAGGATCCCTGAAAACAAGAAAGACTTTACCATTTCTAAAGTGACTATTTGATGAAGCTAACAGCAGGTCATGGTGGAGCTGGTAATCGCAAAAGAGAATCCTGGAAAGAGAATCCTGCGTGATCCCCTTAGATCTTTTCACAAACAGTCACTTGCTTTCTCTCCTTAAACAACCCTTCCACCTGGTCATCCCTATGGCAGTTCCTCCAAAACACCCAGCCCTCCTCTACCTCTCAGGCTCTTTCTGCCCACATTCTCTGCCTTGATCATTCTTACTCATCTTTCATGGCTGGGGAAAAGGGTCACGTCCTCTGTAGAGCCTGCTCTGATGCCCTGAAATTAGGTCACTCCTATGTGCTTCCACAAAACCTAATGTCCCCCTCTCCACTCGCCTACAGCCCATTAAGCTCAGGACTCCATCTCTGGGTCCTCTTCCCTAACCTAGAGGAAAGTGTTCTCAAAAGTGGCAGGATCCTCCCTTTCCATAGCACTTAAGAGATTCTGTTCCAGAAAATGGCCCAGCATTGATATCCAAAGTTATGGAGTAAGTAAATAATAAATTAATTACAACTGACATAGAGAATTTTAAATCTCAAAGTCATTAGTTCAGTTTGGAAAAATAAAGAGGCTCTTATTGAATCGTTTTCAGGGCACAGAGTTGCAAAAGATGCCATTATCACTGGATGATGCGGCGGGAATTCCTGGCTCTTCTCTATATATTGGAATTTAATTTCTACCTTAAATAAATCTCACTCTCAATGGGGGTTTTGACAGTACCAGGGCCATTAATGAGAAAGAAAGCCCTGGAAACCTAATTATAAGCTCAAAAGACATCCAGGGATAGATATGTAAGGGAAAGGTGTGAAATCCAACTGCTGTATCATTCTGGGCTTGTGCTGTGTCTAGGTGTTTGTAACTAATGCAATTATTTTTCTCTAACAGACATTTCAAAGAATGGCTTTTAAAGTGACTATATAGTAAATTAAAGAAAAGGAAAAATTTTGTACAGACATCATCAAAAAGAGAACCAAGGTGTGCTGACAAAGAAGATTGCTCCTTCAAACAAGGTTGCTGCCCATCCTCTGGTGTGCAGCCTTTAAATTTAAAGGTGCAGGTGGCCAAAAAATACTCTCACAAGAAAGAGTAGCAGACCACTATGACAAAATGGCTCAGAGATTCTATTCCTTTTTATTTTTCACTCAAAATAAGGGCTTTAACTGACAAAAACAAGCTTTTCATCAGATGACGGTGATTTTACTGTGTATTTATTAGAGGCTATGCTGTTTTATTGTTTCATTCTGTCCTTCCGGTGGCCTGAATTCAGTAGCCCTCTCTGTGGACATAATCTTTAACAGCATACTCTATTGTCTGATTATCAAATTGTCACAGAAACATTCAGAGAATTTTCGAAATATTCACTGCAAAGAATGTGACAATTCACCTTAGTGGAGGATAATTTGTTCATAAATATCGAAGGCCTTAAAAATGTGCTTACCTTCAACACAGAAATTTGCCCTCTAGGAATTTATCCTCAGAAAATTATTAAAGATGTGTGCAATTACGTGTATATAAGGATGATCACTGGAGTGACAACTTCAAACCCTTTAAGTATCTAACCATGAGAAATAGCAAAAAAATTATGGTGCAGTCACATAATGAAATGAAATAGCATCTGAAACTATATTACAGACATATTTATTGACACAGGGAAGCATTCAGAGTATAGCAAATAGGAAAAAGTTTACAAAACAACATGAATAGTATGATCTTATTTTTGTGAGGAAAGTAATATAGTAGACGTCTTCTTTATTTGACCTCATTGGGTCACGGATTTTGTTAAAGAAAAAAGCTTTAATTTTTTTTTACCACTTTAATGGTAAAACATTTAAAAAAAAAAAAAACATACTCATATAGATTACACATTTTCTTTAAACCTAAAACATGAATATATACTTTTCTACCAGTCACTTGTTAAGGGCCAACACTCACTTTTGGGGCTGTAGGGGGCTTTTTATACGGTTTTGCATTGTCTGTCTTTAGGTACTGCACTTCATGTACTGTAAACATCTCCAGTTTCAATTTCTTTAATTGGAGAGAAAACATAGAGACACTTATCAAGTAATCTAAGTTCAAAATCCTCCCATACTTTTATAATTTTATTCCAACTCTGGCAATTGTCTTATCTACACCTAGTCTGATGGAAAATATTTAGCAAGTTGACTTTTGAAACATTTTTCCATAGCATTAAAGTTAATTTTCATCAATGACTCACGCCTGTAATCCCAGAACTTTGGGAGGCCAAGACAGTTGGACTGCTTAAGCTCAGGAGTTTGAGACCAACCTGAGAAACACAGCAAAACCCCATCTCTATTTAAAAAAACATAAAAAATTAGCCGGATGTGGTGGCATGCACCTGTAGTCCCAGCTACTCGGGGGGCTGAGGTGAAAGGATCACTGGAGCCTGGGAGGTCAAGGCTGCAGTGAGCTCCAGCCTGGGCAACAAAGTGAGACCCTGTTTCAAAGAAAAAAAAGAAAAAAGAAAAAAAAACTTTAAATAAAGTTAATTTTCACAGAAATGACCCTTTTTCAAAGTCATATTTCATCAGTTTGCATACTTATAATAACACAACCATTATAAACAGATATGGGTTAAAACAGTACAAATAGATTTGGGCAGGTAAATGTACACTTGAGAGTAGCCTGCTAATCACATCAGACAAAAAATGCTTACTAAGCAATGGAAAGCATTGTTTAATCCGGCAAGTATGCCAAATAGATGTCGAGAAGAGGTGGAAATGCTCCTCTCCCTGTACCATGCATGGTTGGCTCATGGGCTCCCTTTAGCATGCGTGGCTGGCTCATGCGCAACCTTCTGACCTCAGCCTACGTCACTTCCCCACAAAGTCTTCCATGACCATCCTAACTACTCCTCTTATTCTTCATTACACCGCATCATCCTGTTTTTTTCTTCTGAAAATCATCCTTTGTAATTTTCCTATTTACCTTCTAACCACTTGCTTATCATCTGTCTTCACCACTAGAAATTAAACCTGTCCATCTGGTTGCACACTAACACCCAGCACAGTGCTTAATGTAGTTGTCATTTGACATTTACTTAGTATATACATATATACCTACTGTATATATGTATGAATGCTTATAGTTTAAGTGATCTCGTGATTTCACAGGAAAAAATTATTCTGTCTCATCAGACACAGAATATATAATCTTGCAGAGATATTTGGATGACATTATACATATATATTTAGGATGCAGCCTTAATCTGCATTCTTTTCCCCTAATTGAAATGTCTGTATTCATTTATTTTCATTTAATATCCATCCTCATCATAAACAAATATTAAATATCAAAAAGAATATAATTAATCGCTGAACAACACATAGGCAATTATAACCTCCACAGTGAGGTGAAATAGGACCTAAGAAATAGTCTCTTGAGGATTCCTATGGATATTGTTCCTGTAAAGCTAGCTGAGCCATCTGTTGAGAGGTGGCATCAAAGGTCAGTGGTTTCGAGCTCCTGGAGATCAGACATCTTAAAAGAGAGATCCCTAACATGGAAAAAAAACAAACAAACAAACAAAAAAAAACAAAATTACATAAAAAGTTGTAGTAAAGCAAAGAGCCAGGAGGAGTTTAACTCTGAGAATAACCACTCTGGTGGATTCTAAGAGATTGGTGGAGGAAGGTCTTTCAGTTATACAGCAGTGCTAGCTAGTTGAGGTCTTTTGGTGACATTATTTAGTCACCAGTTTTAGTTACCTCTCATAAAATGGCAAACATGACCCAATCACTTCACTAGGCTTCCTTAGTGACCCAGTCAGCAGCTTGTCCATGGAGAAATGTAACACATGTGTGGTCGGCTGCTGTGGTGAGTTCTTCAAGCTGACAGGTTTCGACTGGCAGGGCTTCCTCAGAGAGTATGGGAAAAGGCCCTCTGCAAGACAACAGTTCCCAACAGGGATCTGGGCAGTCAGGTTTTAGTTCTCAGTAATGCTGAGTCAGACAGACAGGAAGGAGGAAAATTGGAAATGGCAGTTTTCAGAATTGTAGCCAGATATTGAAGTAAAATGAAAGAATTAAAAATTACCTCTGTGGCATGGTTACTTCTGTGGCATAAGTTACTTCTGAGGCATGGAAAAAAGAAAATAAAGTCAATCTAAAAAATGTTTTGGGCCAGGCGTGGTGCTTCACGCCTGTAATCCCAGCACTTTTGAGGCGAGCTGAGGCCAGGAGTTTAAGATCAGCCTGGCCAACATGGCAAAACTCCATTTCTACTAAAAATACAAAAATTAGCTGGGCCATAGTGGCGCACATTTGTAGTCCCAGACACTCAGGAGCCTGAGGCAGGAGAATCACTTGAACCTGGGAGGCAGAGGTTGCAGGGAGCCAAGCTCACACCACTACACCCCAGCCTGGGCAACAGAGCAAGACTCTCTCACAAAAAATAAAACAAAATCTATAAACATACTGTTTAACCTAATTTTCAAAGAAAAGTGGATATTACATCTAATTTATAAAAATAGATTAACATGGTCCAGCACTGTGGCTCATGCCTGTAATCCCAGCACTTTGGGAGGCCGAGGCGGGTGGATCACAAGGTCAGGAGTTTGAGACCAGTCTGGCCAATATGGAGAAACCCTGTATCTACTAAATATACAAAAATTAGCTGGGCGTGGTAGCACTTGCCTGTAGTCCCAGCTACTCAGCAGGCTGAGGCAGAAGAATTGCTTGAACCCAGGAGGTGGAGGTTGCAGTGAGCTGAGATCACACCACTGCACTACAGCCTGGGTGACAAAGCGAGACTCTATCTAAAAAAAAAAAAAAAATAGAGTAATGTAATCTTTACAGAGAAAAAAAATCTTGACATATAATAATTCAGAGACATGACATACCATGAATATGAAAAGCACACGTAAGACTATATCAAGGATATATCAAGAGTATCAAGTAAAGAGATTTGGCAAGTCTTGAGTGTGGTGTAAACCTCTGCATTTTTATAAAACTGCAGGGATAAGTGATGTAAATTCTCAGTTGAAATCTGCTGGCCTGGAAGATGTTAGATTCAAATTAAAGCAGTAAAGTTGCACCCAAGTTAACATTTAAAAAGTAACTGAATCTATTGAGAGGAGAGACAGACCCCCTCAAACTGTTTTATATTGTTTTATACTCAGAAAAGGAAAGAGAAGTGAAACTAAAGGCAGGTAGCCTGGCGCCTAGGAACCAGACCCGAAACCAGGCCTGGGCCTGCCTGACCTAAGCCTGGTAGTTAAAGATCGACCCCGACCTAACCAGTTATTTATAGATTCCAGACATATGGAAAGGCATTGTAAAAATCCCTGTCCTGTTCTGTTTCGTTCTGATTATCGGTGCATGCAGCACCCGGTCACGTACCCCCTGCTTGCTCCATTGATCATGACCCTCTCACACAGACCCCCTTAGAATTGTGAGTCCTTAAAAGGGACAGGAATTGCTTACTCGGGGAGCTCGGCTCTTGAGACAGGAGTCCTGCCGATGTTCCCGGCCGGCCGAATAAACCTCTTCCTTCTTTAACTCGGTGTCTGAGAAGTTTTGTCTGCAGCTTGTCCTGCTACATTTCTTGGTTCCCTGATCGGGAAGCAAGGTGAATGGCGGATGGTGGAGACAGCTCCTTAGGCGGCTTAAACCTGCCCTGTGGAACATCCCTGTGGGGGATTCCAACCAGCCAGATTGAGACGGATCCTGAGAGTGCTCCTGGATCCAGAGAGCGCTCCCGGGTAGGCATTTGCCCTGGTGGGACGCCTTGCCAAAGCAGTATGTGGCAGGCCCCCTGGAGGATCAACGCAGTGGCTGAACACCAGTAAGGAACTGATACTTGGAGTCCGGACATCTGAAACTTGGTAAGACTAGTCTTTGGAACTTGCCTACTCCATTGGAATGGAAGCTGGCCTGATCACCCACGGTGTGCCTGTACCGGCACTTTGGTTTTTGTTTTTGACTTGACTTGGATTGCTTGATACTTTGGTTTTGGTTTTGACCTGGCTGGGATTTCTGGATACTCTGCTTTTGGTTTTGATTTTGGTTTGGTGTAAACTGCAAAAGTGTGTGTGTGCGCTTTTTACCCGTTCTTTGTTTTGTGGTGTGCGTGTGGTGTGAGCGTGGTGTTTTATCTTGAAGAAGCATGGGTCAGGCACAAATAAGCCCACCCTACTAGGAACTATATTGAAAAATTTCAAAAGAAGGAGTCAAGGGGAGAGAGAGAAAGAGAGAAAGGAAGAGAGAGAGAGAAAGAGACAGAGGAAAAAGACAAGTGAAAGAGAGAGAGACAAAGTCAAAGAGACAACAAGAGATATATACAAGTAGTTAAGAAAAAAAAAAAGTGTACCCTATTCCTTTAAAAGCCAAGGTAAATTTAAAAGCTGTAATTGATAATTGAAGGTATTCTGGTAACCCTATAACACTCCAATACCACTTTGTTGTCAGTGTAAACAAGGGCGTATCCCTAAAGCACTGAGGCCTTTCTATCAAAAATCCTTAACCCAGTAACCTGCGGATGGCCCAAATGCATTCCATCTGTAGCGGCAACTGCTTTGTTAACCTAAAAAAAGTAAAAAAAAATAAATAAATAACTTTTAGAGGAAAACTCATTGTGAGCACACCTCACCAGTTCAGAAGTATCCTAAGGAAAAAAAGGGGGGTGGAATTTATGTAAAAAGAGTATTCTACAGTAAATTCTTGTCCTGAAATAAATTAACTGGTTGGTTAAAGAAGGAAATATTCGTAATTAGTCAGAAAGTTGAAGCATGTCGAAGAATTGTCTGTGAAGGTCGTGAAAAAGAAAAATGTTATTTTAAAAAAAACAGTTTATGTGCAAGGTGTGTAAGGCAAGTAAAATATACCTTTGATAAAAGAATTATAAGGAGGCATAAGAATATAAATTTTTACCTACATTAAAAGGTTAAAAATATGTAGATTTTGTTTTAAAGGTTTAATCAAGTTTTAAAATGTTAATTAGAAGGAAAATTCTGTGTGTAAACACTGGCTAACATTAAAGAGGCACCATCCAGTTTTTCTGTGAACTGGACATTAAAATAAAAGCATAGCAGGTTTTTCTTAAAGCACCAACCTGCTCTTCAGCAAAAATTATAAAAGGTTAAAAAGAGTCTATAAAATCTGACCTTATGCTCAAACATTAAAGAGTGGATAAATATGTCTACAAGGTTTTATTAAAACTAGGTTTAACATTAATAACATACTAATACAAAGGTAAAATTTAGCTTATCTGGTATAAAAACCATACAGGAAGCATTGTCAAATATAAAATGGTGTTTGGCTTCTTTGGTTTAAAAACTAATAAAAATAGGTGCTAAAGGAAATTTTTCAGTAAAAAGGCACTAAGGACTATAAAGTCCACTGCCAAGGTCCCCACATTTAAAACAAAAGGTCAGTTTCTTAAAAAGTATATACTTGGTTTATCTTCCACTTTCCTTTCCCTCAAAAACTACAAGTCTTTTAGCACATGTACCACCCCTAGAATTTCCAGTATACCAGCACCAGCCTGAAGATCACGTTCTTATCAAAGGGTGGAAAGAAGAAAAACTCGAGCCAGCCTGAGAAGGACCCTACCTTATGCTGCTAACCACCAAGACTGCTGTTCATACAGCAAAAAAGGATGAACTCATCACACCTGAGTCAAGAAGGCACCACCCCCTCCAGAGTCGAGGGCCATAGTCCCAGGGGAAAATCCTACCAAACTAAAGCTAAGAAAAATTTAACTCTTTTCATCTATTCTATTACTCTTTCTTCTTTCCTCATGCTATTGCTAGTCATCTAGTTATTAACATAACCAAGTCAATTTTGCCTCAAACTATTGCATTTAATGCTTGCCTTGTTATACCCTGTAGGGACTTGCCAAGTCAAAGACAGCTCTCTATTTCAGAAAAGTACTTCTGTCCCTCCTGATTCTCCTCAGACTGGGCATTAGTAAACTAGGACCATTTAATCCAGGGAGATTTCAATAAAGACCGCAGTGCCAACGAGGAGTCTTGCCCCCCAGTGTAGCTTTTATGCCATAGTTGGTCCAACATTCTGTGGACCACTAAAGAGCAAGGATGGACTGCCCCAACCGGTTTTTGTAATTTCCTAAAATCATACATTCATTTTACTAGAAGGATCATAGAAGTCAAAGACTTAAAACAAACTTTAGCAATTAAGACAGGATACCAAAATGCAAATGCCTGGTTAAAAAGGATCAAATATTCCATGTGCACATTAAGCAAAAGCAATTGTTATGCTTGGGCACATAGCAGGCCAGAGGCCCAGACTGTCCCCCTTCCACTAAGGTGGTCCTCCAGTCAACCAGGCACAGGCTGCATGGTAGCTCTTTTCCAGGATTCTATAGCCTGGAGTAATAAGTCGTGCCAAGCTCTCTCTCTGTGCTATATCCCGAAGTCTGGCACCCTGTGGGTCAGACCTCAAGGGCCATCCAGCCTCCATCTCCCAACACTAAGTTCACTTCGTGTCTCTCATGACAAGGAGGAAACAGCATTCCTTGGAGACCTGAAAAGATGCAATGAGCTAGAATTTTCGAGAGCTTATCAATCAATCAGCCCCTGTTCATCTCCGAGCGGATATGTGGTGGTATTGTCGTGGATTACTGGGCATTCTGCCGAATAACTAGAGTGGCACTTGTGCTTTAGTCCATTTGGCTATCCCTTTCACCCTGGCATTTCATCAACCAGAGGGAGAAAAAAAAATAAGACATCGTAAAGCGAGAGAAGCCCCTTATGGGTCTTTCAACTCTCACATCTATTTAGATACAATTGGAGCCCCGCAAAGAATACCAGATCAATTTAAAGCTTGAAATCAAATAGCTACAAGATTTCAGTCAATATTTTAGTAGGTGACAGTTAATAAAAATGTAGATTAGACAAACTACACCTATTACAACCAACAGCAATGAGCTTTTCATGAGTTAAAAAAAAACTCATGTCAGCCCCAGCCCTGCGGCCACTGGACCTGACAAAACCCTTTACACCCTTTGTGTCAGGAAAAAAAAAAAAAATATATATATATATATATATATATATATATATATAGTAGTTAGAGTTTTAACCCAGACTGTAGGGCTCTGGCCAAGGCCAGTGGCCTATCTCTCAAAACAACTAGGCAGGGTTTCCAAAGGCTGGCCCCCATGTTTAAGGGCTCTGGCAGCAACAGGCCTGTTAGCACAAGAAGCAGATAAACTAACCCTTACGCAAAACCTGAATATAAAGGCCCCCCATGCTGTGGTAACTTTAATAAATACCAAAGGACATTATTAGCTAATGAATGCTAGACTAACTAGATAGATACCAAAGCTTGCTCTGCGAAAAACCCCGCAGAACCATTGAAGTTTACAACACCCTAAACCCCGCCACCTTGCTCCCGGTATCAGAGAGCCCAGTTAAACATAACTGTGTAGAGGTGTTAGACTCAGTTTATTCTAGCGGGCCCAACCTCTGAAACCATCCTTAAACATCAGTAGACTAGGAGCTGCACATTGATAGAAGCAGCTTCGCCAACCCCTGCAAAGTGACTCTGAAGAAGATGACAAGCCCTGCTCCAGTCACAACCAGAAGTGACTGGTCCACGCACGGCCAAAGCATGAGGAAACTCATCGTGGGACTCATTTTCCTTGAAATTTGGACTTGGACAGTAAGGGCTTCAACTGACCTTCCTGAGACTGAGGACTATTCCCAGTGTATACATCAAGTCTCTGAGGTAGGACAAAAGGTTGCTACAGTCCTATTATTTTACAGTTATTATAAGTGTATTAGAACTCTAAAAAAAAAGTGTTTGTATAATGTTATTCTATACAAAGTATGTAGCCCAGGAAATGACCAACCTGATGTGTGTTATGACCCATCTGAGCCTCCCATGACCACAGTTTTTAAAATAAGATTAAAAACTGAAGACTGGTGGAGGCTCACAAACAATGCAAGTAAAGTGTTAGCCAAAACAGAAAAAAAAAGAGATGCCCAAACAAGTCACCTTGAAATTTGATGCCTGTGCTGTCATTAATAGTAATATGTTAAAAATAGGATGTGGTTCTCTTAATTAGGAAAGAGGCTATATGGCAGAAAATAAGTACATTTATCGTGAATTAGGACTGTGTAAAAATAAATGTGGATAATGGTCTTGTGTCATTTAGTACTTAGATAAAAAATGAAAAAATCCTGTCCACCTTCAGCAAGGGAAAAGAGACCCTTTCTATACCAGTGGTCAGTGTAACCCCTTAGAACTAGTAATAACCAACCCCCTTAATCCTCGCTAGAAAAAAGGGGAATGTGTAACCCTAAAAATTGATGGAGTTGGACTGGATCTTCAAGTAAATATCATGGTTTGAGGAAAAGTTTATAAACGCTCTCCTGAGCCATTATTTCAAACCTTCTATGATGAGCTGAATGTGCCAGTACCAACAATTCCAGGAAAAACAAGAAATTTGTTTTTGCAATTAGCTGAGCATATAGCCCAGTCTCTCAATGTCACTTCATGTTATGTATCAGCACAAGTGTACCATATGAATCATTATCAATCTATTGCACAGGAAGACATAAGTAGCAAAAATAAGAGTCAGAACTCCCACTCATAAAAAGTGAAAGTCTCAAAGACGGGAAATGAGAGAAGGGAGACAGACCCTCTCATATTGTTTTATACTCAGAAAAAGAAAGAGAAGCGAAGCTAAAGGCAGGTAGCCCAGCACCTAGGAACCAGACCCAAAACCAGGCCTGGGCCTGCCTGACCTAAACCTGGTAGTTAAAGATCGACCCCTGACCTAGCCAGTTATGTTATCTATAGATTCCAGACATTATATGGAAAGGCATTGTAAAAATCCCTGTCCTGTTCTGTTTTATTCTGATTACCAGTTCATGCAGCCCCCAGTCACATATGCCCTGCTTGCTCAATCGATCACAACCCCCTCACATGGACCCCCTTAGAGTTGTGAGCCCTTAAAACGGACAGGAATTGCTCACTCGGGGAGCTTGGCTCTTGAGAGAGGAGTCCTGTCGATGTTCCCGGCCGAATAAACCTCTTCCTTCTTTAACTCGGTGTCTGAGGAGTTTTGTCTGTGGCTTGTCCTGCTACACTATGACTGATAATACTATACTGTTGTTGTCTATTATCAAGCAAAGCAGTATCAGGAGTCAGATATTAATAAATAGGAACATCATAGATAGCAAGGGCATTGACAATTCTCTAGGAAGTTCTCTAAAAGCATATAATTTCCTAAATATTTGTGTTAATATTTTACTCTTACAAACTTAACCTAGAGAAGGCAAAGCCCCTCTTCTGATTTGACAGCTCTTCCCAAGAAACTCGTCAATAGTAACACATCACATAAACCTAATTATTTCTAGTGCCTCTCTTTTTAAAGGTGAAAAAACTAATTATTTGTGATTTTCCAAGGACCCTCTGGAAATCTCAAATGTCAGTATTATAGACAAAGGTATCATTTAGGATTCAATCTGGGGAAGGCAGAGTCTGACTCACTATGGAGTGCCCAAACACTAGTCAGAAACAGCGCAAAGTGCTGCAAGAAGCCTTGTTACCTGGGTGGAGTGAACAGGGTTCCAAAGGTGAGGATTCCGCTCCTGCCCGAGACATTTGTGAAAGACAAATTGCACCAGTCAACCAAGGAGATGATTTTATTCAGGTTGTTGGGATGAGGAGAATACTTATTAATGAGGAAGATCTCAGACAATGAAAGGAGTGCAGGGCTTCATGGAGGCAGATAAGCAAGCTCAGCATCTGTGAGTCTTACACATGAGGAAGGCTGGGGTGGGTTTTACCCAAGAATAGACAAGGGCAGCATGGTTCTTTGCGGTGACAAGGACTCCCTCCTCAATCAAACTTTAGTCAGGCTCCTCTGAACCCTCTTCTCAACTAGGCCTGAAACTTGGCCTGCTGACCCAATTCAGCAAAAATCCTGCCAAACCAGTTCAACAAGAATTCCCCACTCTTCATACCTAACCAAGCTCCTCTTAGTAATTTTCCATCCACTGACTTTCTCACCCTGCCTGTTGGCTATGGATTCCCAGCTGTTTCTGCTGTACTCAGAGTTGAGCTCACTCTCTCTCCCCTATTGCAATAGTCTTGACCCCTGCTGCAATAGTCTTGAATAAAGCCTTCCTTGCCTATTTAATTTCGTCCAGTGCAATTCTTCTTTAAGAACAACCATTTTCAGGACACAAACATATGCTGGCATATCTTAACTGTCAGTGCTTTCTGGAATCACAGAGCTCAGATAAAGTTCAACATTGTCAGAGGATAAAACAAAATTGCTCTCCCACAGTGGTTTGCATCAAATAATTAAGTGCTCTCTTGATTAAGTCTAACTTCTTGCTGCCCATGAGTGAAACATCATTTATCAAAATATATTCTTTGAGCACTTACTCTGGGTCGGACTACATGAAGGGGAATACCAAGATGATTAAGATAGAATATGAGAAGAAATCAGCTCTTCCATGATGCAGAGAATGTCTTATCTTGTTAAAAAGTCAACTTACCAAAAATATCTTTAAGATTTTACTCCTCATACAATCATGACCCCTTTATAGAATTTCAATGTCATAATCCTCTTTGTTCTCCAGAACAAATACGGTGCCTCCCTTTGTTTTCAAATGTATATCCGACCTCTTTTCAAATGTATATTTGGCGTCCTTTCAAATGTATATTATCAGAACTCCTTTTAAATATGCCCCTTTCAAATAGATTTTTGGAAGTCTGGCAACTTATTATAAGTTTGCCTTCCCTTCCCCTGTTCAGTGCCTTTTTGTCTGCTTTTTCCTACCTCAGTGCCATAAGGCTCCTCCCCAGCTGACCACAAGGCTGAGCTTGAAGGACTGATTGAGTATAAAAGAAAACCTGTCATTCTGACATGTTAAAAAACTGGGCCAAGGCAGTTCCTGGCCCCTGGTTCGTGCACTCCCCGCTTTCTTTCTGTAATTCAGGTCTTGTAAGCAGCAACATCTTGCCTTAAAATTCTGGATCTCTGGTCTTTACACACACACATGCACACACACACACACGCACACACACACACACACACACACACACCCCTGCCCCTTACAACAGATCACTCCATTGTAAATACAGCTGAGGTAAATTCTCTACATCTGATTCCATCTAAGTCTAAGATGATAGCAAATCCATGTCCAAAGAGCACTTTAGGAATCTTAATTGTTAAGTTTCTTCTGACAGTCCAAGAGTATGGTTCTCTGTCAACAAGGTTTATTAAAGAAGTCACTGTGTTTTAACATGAAAGTTTTGGTACAAAAATCAATTGGACACAGCCCTAACTGTTCTCTAGCACACACTCTCTCTCTCCCTTTCTCTCTCTCTCTCTCTCTTTCACACCCACACATACATTTTTACTTTTTTATCAGCCTAAACCTGTCAGTCCATTACACACATGTCAAACTGACCCATCCTGACTTGTGCAAAGCTTTCCGTCTTCTCGCACAGGGCTACTGGAATGAATGTCTGCAGGCAAAGTGTAGAGCACAGAGAACAGAACCTTGGATAGTGAATTTCTAATGAGAACTTCAATTCTCCTCTTGCCTTTTCTTTCTGACACATCCTTCTTGAACTCTAGGTCGCTCATAGGATCTACAGAAAACTACAAGCCAGAACTCTCCCTCACCACTCTTTGTGCAGGGAACCAGTCCTGTGGGCGGGAAAGAAACATTTCTTACTAAAAAAACTTTCCCTTGTAAGCTCGTGATAATAGCACCTATTAAACAACACTCCCTTTCTGAAACTTTTATCCCACCTACAGGTCATATTTTTGGGTGAGTGTTTTGCTTTTGAAGCAGCTGCCAGGATGTTATGGGCTGGCGTGATGGCAATTTACAAGTGTTTCATAAATCACGGCAAGACTGAAAACGCTTGTGACAGATGAGGCTTTAAATTGTCATCCTGTCTTTTTATGGGCATTAAAAAGGTGGACCTTGTGACATATTCTACAGATGCATCCCCTTCTGCTCAGCCAAAAAATCCCTACCTTGCACACCACCAGAGAGAAAGAGAGAGACAGAGATCTCAAGGGTAGTAAACTACAACTCTCCACATTGTGTTTTATAAGAGGAGAAATCTGAACATTAAAACTGTGATCCTCAGCATTTGTAAATGCTTGAAAGGCAAGATCCTTGATTCATCTTCTGCCCCCAACACTATCTGTGAATTTCATGAGCCCCAGTGAATTCCCAAGTGCTATGAAATTTAAAGTAAGAAAACATTAGATCAATTCTCCTTGGGAGAATGAAGAAACTTACAATTTCCTTAATAAAGATCACAAGGTCAAGCAATGGCTCAACTGGGAAAATCATGAGAAAATGACCAGTGCCTGCTGTCTATACTCCCTGGACCTTAGTTTCTCAATTTTGGCTGAACATTAAAATCACCATGGATGCTATTTAAAATACCCCATTCCAGATCAATTTAATCAAGTCTAGTGGGGGTGGGTGCAGCTGAGGCTCAAAAGTTCTCCAGGTGATTCTAGTATGCAGCCATTTTGATGCTCACTGGTCCAAAAGCACAAAAGTAGACAATATAAAGGAAAGAAATGGGTAGGAAGTCACATATCAGGGAGCAGGGCAGATTCTAGCAAGCTAGAAACCACACACCTGGGTAGAGATTTAACAAGTACTATTGGGCTCATGCCTGTAATCCCAGCACTTTGGGAGGCCGAGGCAGGTGGATTACCTGAGGTCAGGAGTTCAGGACCAGCCTGGCCAACATGGTGAACCCTGTCTCTACTAAAAAATACAAAAATTAGCCGGGCGTGGTGGCAGGCACCTGTAATCCCAGTAACTCGGGAGGCTGAGACATGAGAATTGCTTGAACCGGGAGGTGGAGGTGGCAGTGAGCAGAGATCACACCAATGCACTCCAGCCTGGGGGACAAGAACGAAACTCCATCTCAAAAAAAAAACCAAAAACAAACAAACAAAAAATAGCAAGTACTACTGCTGTTTAGCTCTAGCTGGAAAGAATATGGACCCATTGCCAGATTTTCTGATCTGTTAAGAAAATCCAGAAATTGTGGGGATTGTTTTAACAGGAAATCTCCTGGTTTTTAAATATTGAAGAATAATTCAAAAATTTTTAAAATATTATGCAACCTAAACAAAATATATCTTGGAACTACAAGTGTGCTACCTCTGTCCTACATATGCTGACTTAGATATCAGGAATTCCATAAATAAAAATCCTTCACCACCACTATCATAAATGGCCAGCATGGTTCTCTCAAGGCCACAGGCAAGCTTATGGAGAAGTATTCTAATGAGACCAACAAGTAGCAGTTACACTGGCCTGAGATACAGGAGGCCCCCTTCTCTGCAGTGTTCCTTTGTGTGGTTTCAGTTACCTGAGGCCAACCAGTCTGAAAATATTAAATGGAAAATCCCAGAAATAAACAATTCATAAGTTTTAAACTGTGCGCCGTTCTGAGTCACATGATGAGATCTCATGCCCTCCTACTCAATCCCATCTGGAACAAGAATCATCCCTTTGTCCAGCGTATCCACTGTAAACACTCCAGCTGTTAGTCACTTAGTAGCTGTCTCGGTTACCGGACCAAGAAAGCATCCTCTGTGTGTGTGTGTGTGTGTGTGTGTGTGTGTGTGTGTGGGGTGTGTGTGTGTGTGTGTGTGACCTATATATGGTTTGGTCCTCTCTATGGTTTCAGGCATCCACTGGGATGGATCTTGGAATCCACTAGGGAGTCTTGGAACTGGGGGAGGCCTTGGACTATATCCCCGTCAGACAAGGAGGGGCTACTGTATATAAATGTCAGCAACAAACATGGAAGCCATGATTATTGGACTGGCCCTCCCATTTTTATATTTTAAGTTGCATTTCCCCAAGTGAAGCTGCTCCAGGGAAGGGAGCTGGCTTCCACATACACTTTGTTGCAGTGCTTGTCATCGTTTGAGGGGACTCGGAAATTCAGTCACCATTAACCCCAGACCTTCATTTGGCCTTGTCTCTCAGAACTGCTGAAACAACTCTTTTATTTGCTTTTTCAGTGTTTGCTGACACAAGAGTCCAGGAAGTACAGGAGGAAAAAGAAGGAGGACAGCAATCAGTCACAGCTCCTTCCAGCATTCACAGAGTGACTACCACTAATTACGCCTCTCAGACCTGTGTTTGAGCAGACCTATTTTCTCTATGAATTAATGCCAAGTGACCTACTTTTCTACATATTATTCATTATTTGTTCTGCTGTTTTATCGATTTTGAGACTGTTTTGCTACACAGGAATAAAAAAATCCAATACAATAAAACTCCTCTCATTGAAAATAATATAGCCATACCATGAAATATAAATTTATTTTTTCTTTATGAAAAGATAGCATCTGTAGACTACATTTAGGCTGTGGGAATTAGGTGAAGGCTGCTTCATTGGATTAATAAAACCAAAAAGAAATACAAATATGTTAATGTTTAGACATGAAATCTAAGATAAAATAATAGACTACATTTCTAAGTTTTAAAACTTGTTTGCTTATAATATTCTAGAGATATTTATTTCATAAAAGAGCACAATGTTAGTTTTACAAGACTGTATATATTTTCTATTTATATTCCTCTTGTCCCATTTTTTCATATACATTATATCATCTGATTTTATTATGTCTCATATTTTATTTGTGAGATTTCATATGTGAGATTTTATTTCTTGAAATCTTAGTGGAATGTTTACTAAAAAACAGATAATTAAAAATAAAACCACACAGCTCACATGCTCTTTTTGTTTTATATGCAATTATAAACGTATTTTCAAGGCAATTTTAATGCCCAATTTTCACAAAGCATCTTCTTCTCCCTGTGCAGCATGTACTCTAAGGAAATCTTAAAAAGATGCTGTTTTCGTAGTTTTGGTAATTGAAGCCTCAGAGATTCCACCCACCCAGGAATGCAAAGGAATGACTTGCATTCTGTTGACAGAAATAATTGTATTTTTTTTTTGGTGCAAGTGGATTTCCCAGAGAATATATCCTTGCCAGGGGGTGTTGGAAGAGAGCAGTTTGGAGAGAGGCAGGAATCATTGGGATACAGGACATAGCCTGGAGGAGCCTTCATTATCCAGTGTGGCTGCCATCTTGCTATCTCAGATGCTCTCCCACCGACCTGCAGGAGCATAGTGCGCATTGACTACCAATGCCATGTAGCTACATGAGGATATACCAGTCACACTCACCTCTAAAGCAGTGAGTGTCATCACTGTCAATTTGCCCTGCCCTTTCCTTGCTTTCACTTCCTTGAAATCAGCAGCAAGGCTTCCCCACACATAGAAAACCACCAATACACCACTGCCTCCCTGATGAGGCCATCCAGAACATAGAGCTTAGGAGTCACAGCTTTACAATGGTGTGCCCTACAGTCTCCCCTCTCCTCCTTGGATCTTCCTGTGCTGATAGAGGGACAGTAAGGAGAATTCAGGAACTCCATGAAAAAGGAAAATGTTTTAATCCATAAAACTTCCAGCCAGGCACAGTGGCTCACACCTGTAATCCCAACACTTTGGGAGGCTGAGGCAGGCGAATCACAAGGTCAGGAATTCGAGACCAGCCTGGCCAATATGGTGAAACCCCGTATCTACTAAAAATGCAAAAAAAATTAGCCAGGCACAGTGGCAGGTGTCTGTAATCCCAGCTACTTGGGAGGCTAAGGCAGGAGAATCGCTTGAACACAGGAAGCAGAGGTTACAGTGAGCCAAGATTGTGGTCACTGCACTCCAGCCTGGTGACAGAGTGAGACTCCGTCTCAAAAAAAAAACCTTCTATCCAAAACTAGGAAACCAGATGTGTGTTCAGGTCCTAAGAGCCTTTCCTTGCTTCCACTTTCTTTATTACTTTCATATTTGATACATTAAAGTAATTCACAGTTGCCGGTCCATACACAGCTCAAAGGTCACTCCCTTCAGGAAGCTCTCCCACATAGGCCCCCCATCACTCCCGTAACTCCTGTTATGCCCCACAGCATTGTCCCTATTGCATGATCCTATGACCTTTAGTGTGGGGTCTTGGCTTCCACAGTAGCCTGTGACTTCCTTGAGGCCGTGCCTGAGACTTAACACATCAGTAGCCCCAGTGCTTAGCCCAGAGTATGAGACACTTAAGAGATGCTCAGCAAATGGCCATATGTTGTTCACACATACAGTCTATAACCTATGCAGCATCTCAGCTCAGTTACAGTTGTACTCATTCATTCACCAAACATCTACTGATCACCTACCTGTGACAAGATGGGGCTAAATAGCAAATATACATTATTTAATGTGAAGTTCACAGTTCTCCTTCAAGAAGTATATTTTTCTTATATTTTATAGGTATGTAAACAGACACTCAAGAAGTTTTTCTAACAAAGGTCAGAAAGCCAGTAAATGACAGAGCTTCGATTTAATCTCAGGTATATTTAACTTGAAACCCTGTTTTTCCTTTTCAATCTCAATGCTACTCAAATAAAAAGACTTCTACGGTGTGTTGTCATTAGGAGAAAATAAACTAAAACACGAATCCATGAGCATGACCTTCCCACCATGCTCACTCACGCAGTATCTCTCTCTCCCGACGCCCTCTCTCTCCTGCATAATTAAAATTATCCATTGTTTAGAAGACTGTTATCTCAAAAGACAAAGTCAACATCGCCACCTGAACTAGAAATATTAAGTATCCCACAACTAGTACTCATATTGCTTCAAGTTATTTTATCAGAAATATAGTACTAGTATTGCCTTATTATTCATTTACATTGGAAAAGAGAATTATGCTACTACAGACAACTTCACAGGCCCTACTATGTGTTCAACCTGTCTTACTATCTGACAAGCCCCCGAAAGGGAGAATCACGGATCTAAAGGACAGGTTACTCGTTATGAGCTTATCAAGCTGAAACTCCAATATTTAAAATGCAACTCTAGAAAATTCCCTTATAATGAAGAAACAAATATTTTTAAACCAAAAACTACAGTGGAACCAGTTCCTATGCTGGAAGCATGATGTTGTTGCTTGATGGGTGTCCAACCCAAACCTGTCTCTGGTTTTATATGAACTGTCTTCCTGTGCCCCACAGCAAGCAACTATCCACCTGGGTTATTAAAGTGAAGGAATTGCTTCCTGTTTGCAAGCTAAGTGCAAGACGATGTAAAAATCAATTTGTAAGGCCAGTGAGAGTTGCTATAACCCTAACACATTTGTCACATTTATGCTATCACCACCACCATCCACTGATGGGACCAGATTTAGTAGAGTTTTCAGAATTCAAAAGAAATGACCTTCCCTCTCTTAGGAAGAGGTGCTGCCACTCTTCCAACAACCCGAAATGGACAAAAAGAAACAGCATAACATAGCAGCATCTATAGATGCCAAGCACTGGGCTAGCTGATCCTTCTTCGTGTCTGGAAAAAAGTAACAGTTTTAAGAAGAAGAAATGCAGGAATGCCATACACCCTAGAACCAAGGTCACCTGCCCAGGCACTTCCTTATACAACCACTAACACAGAGAAGGGAGGGATTCTGGGAGGATACCACTGCCACAAGAGGGTTGGTCTGCAATGTGTCAGCATTCCCAAATAGGTTTTTAAATTCTGGGAAAATATAAAGCCCACGTTTTATTCTCCAAATGATATTCAGTAAAACTTATTACACTCACCAAGTTTCCTTGGACAGGGAGGTTTCTTAGCATAACGATACAGCTAGTTACAGTGTCCAGGAAATTAATCTAGGTCAGGATAAAGTTAAACCCACAGTCTGGCATGCCTGATCTGTCATTATAAAACCAGACAGCAAGACAAGAGCAAAGAAGTATGATCCTCAATTCTAAAACCAATGATCATTCCAGAAGCTTCACAGCATTATCAGGGACTAGGGTCCAAGAGCAAAAACTGGTGAAGTGAGTTTAGGGGGCAGTAAGTTCAAAGGAACTGCAACCTGAGTGCTTATTAAAAGAGAGATCAGAAATTGTGGTTAGTATGTTGATTGGGCATGAAATTGAAGGGTTTGTTGGTTCTACTCAGAGGTTTGGCCATATCCTGTGGGGAACAGAGAGTTTAAGCAGGAAAAAACATCATAACTGGGTTTGTTTTTTGAAGGTAACTCTGAAGGCAGGAAGACCAATTTAGAGACCTTGGTAACAGAACAGTAAAGAAAGGGTGAGAGTCGTGCCCACACACAGAAACACACACACAATACAAATCTTCCCACTTCATCCTACCCTTGCAGTATTACTGACCTACAAAAGACATTCACCTTTTGTTTTTATACTGAAGGTCTATTTCTGCCAGTTCTTGGCCCCACATAAATGAAATTTTGGATATAACCCTAAGCAAAGCCAGGGTACTACACGGCCCAGTTGAATATATAAAATCAGAGTCCAGCAACCAAAAACAAACGAAAAAAGAAAAACAAAAAAACTGAAATAGAACTCCACACTTTACTTGTACTCTTCTAACAGCGTTAAAAGGGATTCTAACTTAAAAGAAAGGGCACCACTTCTCAATTCCATTTCTCTCTCCTCCACATTTCTCTCATAGCCTCTCTCTCTCTCTCTGGCTTCTCTGAAGCCTGCTCCTTTTTAAATGCTCTGCATCACCCACCACAAACACAAACAAAACTCTTCACCCAACTTAGCTTTACCTCATGCCCACTCTCTGTTCTCTCCCAACGTTTAATCGAATACATCTGTTTAGTTCCTGTAACTCAGGGCATTCCCCTTTCCTGTTAAGCCCCATAGTTTTCACCCTCTGCCCTTTTTATGTATCTGGATGACCAAAGAGCTGGGCACTGGCCTGACATGACCAAAGGCTCTTGGCAGGCATGGAGAATCTATGGGGGCAAAGAACATATTTTCTGTACAAAGATCTAAAGTTAAGGGTAGATGGCAAGAAGAATGCATTCTATCACACACCTAACTCCCTGACTAGACTGTCAGCGTTTTGAAGGTAGGAACCATGTCTACTTTGTGTCTCTAGCAAAGTTTACAAATCTTAAATGGAGAAATGAATGCTTGCATCACTGTCTCTTAGAGAGCCACCTCCTTTTTAATGCTTCTCTTTTCTGCTTACTGACCTGTATCTCCTTATAAAATAAGTCATCCTTATGAGTGGAACAAGGGACCATGGAGACAACTACCTGAAGCACTACCTATCATTCATCCTTTTTGTCAATTCCCAGAGCAATTAGGGGAGTGTAATTAAAAATGTCCAAAAATCTCTTAAATATTTCAAGCATCAGACATTCGCTAATATTAGTAACACATTTATTTAATCTCAAGCATCCTTCTGCATTTGATAGATTGTAAAGAGGAATTTATATGGAATGAGACAGAGTACTTCTTCTCCTATTAAAATGAACATAAATAGCTCATGAAGGATGGTTCACTATAACAATTTGCATAACAAATGCACTTCATAAAAAAAAACTGTATAACAGGCACCCACTGTTCTAAACTCATGAATATTTTGAGTACTTAAGTAGAGCACAGAATGTAAATAGGAGGGGAAAAAATAAATATTTTTGCTAAAGCTTATCTGTAAACAGAATCTTAGAGTTTGCATTTGGGTTTTCCTACTATTTATTTCTTTAGTATGTTGTGTCTTTAAATATATATATTTCACATGAAGTTTTAAAGCAGTTTATAAAATAAACTGATAGCCAACAAAGCATATTTAAACTGATTATTTAGTATTCTAGTCCTAATGCAGGAGAATGGCGTGAACCCAGAAGGCAGAGCTTGCAGTGAGCTGAGATTGCGCCACTGCACTCCAGCTTGGGCAACAGAGCGAGACTCCGTCTCAAAAAAAAAAGAAAAGAAAAGAAAAGAAAAGAAAAAGTATTCTATTCCTAACGGGTTAAGTGTTTCAAGTGGAATACTCTGATCATACACGTAAATTTCATCCCTGCCATAAGATCTGGCAATGATTAGTTCACATATTCTTGCAAATTACTGGAAATACCACATTCCCATGAGTCAAAGTGACAGCTATGAAATTAAGTAGTGTAAGCCAAAGATTCCAACAGCTACATGAAACAAACACACCTCCAGCAAATTTCTCTGCCCCAACTCAAGCAAATAGAATACAATCTTGTCTAAACAGCATCTTGCAGTTTTCCATGTTCAATATTGGAAAATAACCCAACTCTCTGGTGGTGTTTTACTACATTTTCAGGACCTTCTTTCCTCTCTTCAGCGGGGAAGGGAACCAAGGACACAAGATCAAGGAAAGTCCTTCCCAGGCTACACACTGGTCCAATAACTAAAGAGACATTGGTCAGATTCAAATAAATCTGATATAATTCGTAGTAGCTAGCTATGGTTTTTACTCAACATATAGAACCCAAAAAGATTTCTTTAAGAAAAACTTATTGTGTCTGATTGCTAAATTATTAACTGCATTGAATCCTTCAGTTAAATAAAGCAAACAAATGTGATTTTAGTTTTGACCACTATTCTCTCTCAAACAGAAAATAAATCCTTTCCAAGCAGTGATATCTAGGCCAGTATCTCTATTTTGCTTTTAGTTGTTTTTCATACATCACTGAAAATTTGGGGACTCCCCTCTGAATTTACTCCCTGTCTGGGCTTTGCTGCCCTAGTTGCAAATCCTTACCAGCTGACATCCTTCCTCCTCTCTATACTGCAGGTATTGCTTCTTACATTTGTAGCCTTCATGCAGTATATCCTTGACTGCTGCTACTATTCTGCTCTGCTCTATTATTTGGAACTTCATTCCCATCAAGTCACGCTCACTTGCACTGTATTTACTTTCCCTATGCAATCTGTATCTACCCAAAGACTCAACACCATTCCTCTCAAGACACCCAGCAGGGGAAGCTTCAGATTGTTTAGATAAGAGGGTCTTAAAGGTGGTAGTCTGCTTTAAACTTGAAGCTATCATTGCAGTAGATATCACATACCAAAGAATGAGGAGCTGATGGATATTATAAGGGTTGCCATACCATCCTACAACCTCCCTGTTGAAATCTCCAATGAATCTAATCCACCAGCAGATTACACACTAGCCACTTGCCATCATTCATAGCTGTATTATCCTCCCTCTCATAGTGATAGAAGGGGCTATTAATTAACTTCAGAGAATCTGGATCTCTGGAGAAAGAGAGTTGGTCAGGACCCAGGAGGGGTGATACCAAGAAGAATCAGCTCAGCCAGGCACAGTGGCTCACACCTGTAATCCCAGCACTTTGGGAGACCAAGGCAGGCAGATCACCCGAGGCCAGGAGTTCGAGACTAGCCTCGTCAACAGAGCAAAACCCCATCTCCACTAAACATACAAAAATTAGCTGGGCATGGTGGTGCATGCCTGTAATCCCAGCTACTTGAGAGGCTGGAGCATGGGAATTGCTTGAACCCAGGAGGTGGACGTTGCAGTGAGCCAAAATCATGCCACTGCACTCCAGCCTAGGCGATAGAGCGAGACCTTGTCTCACAAAAAAAAAAAAAAAAAAAGAATCAGCTCCAGGAGACAGAGGTTTCTAGATTGAAGGAATCCCTAATGTAGCTAAAGGAAAGAACTGAGCTTAAGCATGATCTTTGCTCAGTAAACTTTCAGAATAGTTTTAAATTCATTTGTATTCACTCCAAGTAGACTCAAACTTTCAGAGAGAGTGCCTCGGGTTTAGTCCTCTGGAGCAAGGGAAGAACAAACATTCCTTCTATGTTGAACTGCTATGAGGATCAAATGAGATAACACATGGAGAGTATCTAGAACAATTTCTACTAAGAGTAAACACTCAAAAAGTTATTTTTACTATATTAAAATTGAATCTAGTCATTTTATTTCTCTCACATTCATAAAATTTATTCCCCAATGCAAGTTTTATTGAAGTTAAATGTATGCAAAGCAGATTAGAATTTTTTCTTGGAGGAGTAGGCATCATTGTGGCAAAAATTTTAACCCTTCCTCTATCATCTGCTGTTGTGAGAGCAATAGCTTATTTTTACCAGGTTAACAGAGTCATTCTTGGGTAGAATGTATTCCTATTGAGATCACCATCATAACCCAAAGTTTCTAAGTTTCCTGGAAGAAATTACATCTCAAATGTCAGCCAGTCCTGTTGTAAACACAGGAGTGGGGAAAAGACGTGTGATGATGCTGGTAAGAAAAATACCTCAACAAAAACACTTACCTGGAAATGATTTAACAGCAACATGAGGGCATTAATTCCCTTATTTTGCTTGCTTTCTAGTGTTAAGTAAAACTGGAATGGCATTGGTCTTCACATCTTTCCTTCTGCAATCACTATGCACTATCATCAAATTTTTTCTAAGGCCACCTCTATGTACTGCTCACAGTCACAAACCTTCAGAGGCTTCGAAATGTTAAAATATATAAAAGCAGCTGCCTGAGATCCAGCAGACAGGCATTAAAACTGACATTTGCAAACATCATTCTTTCACTCCCAGTTCACAGGCAATTTGACAAGAAGGAAATACAAACCTTCACTCATTCCAGGGCAAACATTCTGAAACTAAATGATTTACATGGAAATAGGCAAAGGTTACATTCACATATTTTACAGCCTTCTTACCAACTTTAGTCAAACCTCTGAAGTTTACAGAAATCCTTAGCCTTTCTGTATCTTATATGAGTATATATGAAATAAGCATTTTGATGATAACTTTTGAGGTCATGAAGTTGGATCTCTGTATATGAGACCATTTACCCAAATATATATACACATATATACACATATATATATATCCCCAAAATGTGTATATATATATCCCAAGTGTGTGTATATATATATACACATATATATATGTGAGAAATCATTTGAGGTGTAGAAATTAGGAAAAATGAACTATCCAACACGTAATACCCTGAATGTTCTTTAATATAAATTACTACTAAATGCCAATTAATCAAGGATACTTGCCTTGGCAAAATCTCCTGCCATTGAAAACTGGGGTATGGCATTTCTAATGACAAAAAAAGCACAAGTTTTTACTCAAATCCCAGAATGACCAAGTGGAATGCATATTTAAATAGTACCTTAGGGTGGAAAGATTGTGAAAATGAAAAACACATCTCTAAGAAAAGTATGAAGGTGACTTTGAGAAGAAATAAAAAAAAAAAGGTTAATTTAATTTTCTATTACCTTGTCAGAGCAGAATATGTGCATTTGCTAAGGGAAGCTGTTTATGTTCAAGATACGGCTCTGGTTTCATAAATATGGAAGTGTCACTTGTCAGTTCAAAAGTCTCAACATCAGTATTGCAACATCTTGATGTATGTACATTCAACACAGGGAGATGAATTAGATGTTGGCTAATTCACCCAAGGAGAAACAGATTTTGAGTTTACTTTTTTAGACATGACACTTTTAGGAAGTGACCTTACATGAGACCCATTGCTTCAAATAAGGAATTTTTGGGCAATCTATCCCAAGGTAGATAGCATCTGAAAACAATTGTGTCCATTGTTACACACGCACAAATGACCTCACCACCATCTTCCACAGACTGGTCTGTGCCTCCAGGAATTCCTTTTTCTCCTTTTCTCAGGCACAAGTCTAAGAAATTTAAGAGAGATACAGTCCAATCGTTTATTTTTTCCTTTTTTTTTTGATAGATAAAGAGCGGTAAACAAGAAGAATTCTTACCCCGTGGTGCTTCAGTTGGAATACATTTACAAAATTAACTTTGAAAAATATTGGAGTTGATTAGTTACATTAGATATTCTGTCAACAAATCCAACTCATCCTAATCAGTTATAATTAACACTGATGTTTGATGAGATGTACACGTAAGAGTAGCAAGTTGACATGCTAAACTGCTCCTCTAAGGGACTGGGTAAAGTGTTCTCATTATCTTCAACTTGGAAAAGAAGTGTATTTGCTTGCTTTGGCCAAATTGGCAAAAGAAACATATGCCCAGCCTCTAATGGATAGAAGACTGGTGCACATTTAGCAAACTTGGCAGGCAGGTTTTTGTTTTCTCCAGGAAAAGGATGTGAATTCTGGAATCCTGGCACTTTAGCAAAGTCAAATGTCAATCTAACCCATACTTTCCATTATGGTTTTTCAGCCCAAGAATATTAGAGAACATCTCTAAGCAAGGGCAGAAATAATTAAATTAGCATGCTTGTATGGCCTAAAATAATCCACTGGGTGATACAAACGAAGCAGAACTGCTCATTGCATTACACCAGACACATTATCCAGATTGGCAAGAGGGGAGCTTCTAGGATGCTTTGCTCTTCACCAGCAGGTACCCAGACCATCTAAGCAGACCCAGCACCCCACGCATGACTCTTGCAGCTTTCCTGGCTCCTGCTTTTGCTCTAACTCAGATTTGTCATTCCTTTACAAAACAGATTATTTTTTCTTTTAGTCACTGAATTCCTTGTAGTTCTGCTGCAAATAAGGGAGAGAAAGAGAATCTAGTATTATATTTAGCATCTGTAGATTCATCAGGGCTTCAACCTTTCCTTCCAATCAGTCCTGTTACCCTTAGAACAGAGTTCTCTCACACTTGAATTTTCCATCTTTCCTTTTAAACGACTTAGTTTTCATCGGCCTGCAAACGTGCAAATCTTTTCATCCTAAACTCACCTTCCTCTATTTTATTATCCACTTATTTCTTAATCATTGGGATCGAATTTCCACCCTTTGTTCTACTAGAATTTCTCTCTCCATAGCCCTGTCTCCCTGATCTAAAGACCATGAAGGCTCTTCATTCTTAGAGCCTTCTCTGGTGTATTGGACTGTGCTGATCATGCATGCTTGACCACCTCCTCCCTGAGTACCAGCAATATTAATTCTCTGAATTTTCTCATCAACCTCTTGAGTTTATCTTCCTCTTCCTCTTAAATATAAGTGTATCCCTAATGTGTCACAATAGCCCTTTGTCCTTCTTTCTCTTTTCTGACAATCTCTTTTATTTCTAAAGGTGATATTATATACAGTAAGACATTCTTCTCCAAAGGGTTAATTCGGTTAGGTTTCCTTGTCCTTTGTTCCCTGCTTTCAAGGCCAGACTCCCTTACTCTCTGTGTTCCCTTGCCCTGGGAAACAACCTTCCACTCGGTCTTTATCTATAGAGCCCACATTCCACATCTACCACTCACTCTGTAAATTACCCCTCCCATCATAATGCTCCCCCCACCGCGCCTCCTGCCTGCCCCACCAAAACTGTTTTCTCACCAGTGTAAATGCATCCCTGCACTTCTCAAGTTAGCCAACTGAGTTCAGCTTAGATTGTGCAGTCCAACTCTAGCCAATGGAAACTGGACACAGCAGTAGGAGCCCAATGCATTAAAGATAAAGCCACTGCTTTCCTTTGTTCAGAGTCCTCTCATGGTGACCAAACTAACGAGCAGCACCCTTCTGCAGAAGTAAACTTTGCCTTGCTGAGAAATCAGTTATCAGAGTGTTCATTTGTGACTTTGAGCTTTATTTCTAACAGGCGACCACTAAAACAAATGCTAATTTGCATACTCCCTGGGGTCCATGGTAGAACAGAGGCAGTAATGTCCAGAAGTGTTGATGTTACTTGACTATAACTAATATTAAAACATATTCTCATATTAAACCAAACAAATACAAATATCCACTCATATATTTAAGAGTTTTTCAGCTAATGGAATGTTTATCAGGCTCATTTGTAAAACAAAGTTAAGACACCAACACAAATATATTGAATAATAAAATGAAAAAATGAATTCTTAGATGAAGCATAAACTTTCCAAGAAAATCTACCTTTTATGCCCCATCTCTCCCCTCCCCAAACAGCTCTTTCACATTTTCAGTATCTTCATGGACAATTCCATCTGCATCTCTCACGGGAACCTCATCCTCCTGATTGAAAACTGACTTCACATCTCCTCCCAAAGGTGTTTCTATTCCTAGGGATCCTATCAGGAATGCCACCAATCTGATAGTGATAGTGACCGCATCTCAAAATCTTACTTACATTATCGTGACTCCCCACTCTGGTTGCTGCTTCCAAGCAGTTGCCAAGCCTGAAAATTCATGATCACCCTTTTATCACTTTTCTTATCTTCATTCCTATCTTTGTTGCCCTTCTTCTAGTTCCTACCTCTCTGCTTTGAGTACTGCAACAATGTCCTAAATGATGTGTCTCCTTTTCACCATCTCCATGTATGATACACACCTCTGCCATAGTCATCATTTTTACTCTCAAAAATTTCCTGATTCACAAAATCAATTGCATCAAGTTGGAACTCCTTAGCCCAGCACACAGTCTTCCCCAGAATAGTTACATCTTATGTTACCTTTCTCTGCTCTTATCCTCCAAAGTTCTTACATTCTCCCCATAAATAAATAAATAAATATTCCTTTAAACCTTATGTCAAAATTAGCACTTTTGCTATGCATGGGGTAAAAAACAAAGTGAGGGTTTGTACAGTTAACTGCATGAACATCTCAATAGGCCAAGTTTAGTTCTGAAATCTATTTTGCCCTCTTTTACCAAAGAGGTATGTGCCGTCAGCATGATGGTGTGCGTTAGGCAGGGGATGTCATCTGCTGCAGAGGCAGAGAGGTTTAATTTCACTTTAACCGTTCCTCTCTTCCCGTGTACAGCACTGCTGCCAGTCCCTTGGGCCTATTGGATTTCCATGTATGTGTATTTCTCTGCTTCTATGTGATCTCAGCAGAGATAAATGAACCTAAGATATTAAAATGTAATTTGTTCAGATCTTTGCCTTCAGGTTGTGCACTAAGATGCTGCCATCAGCCAGAAAATTTGTGATCTAATTTAGAAGCAGTGAGCCATGCTGTTTTTTCTCAGAGGCTTCAGAAAGCTGCACTAGGTCCCCACTTTTCAAAGGTTTTGTGAAAGGTTTTTTTCCAAGCTGTAAACAATGTTGATTTTTTTTCTCCATTTTACCATTCCAAGAAAGATTCACTTAGTAAAGGCAGGGAGGAGGAACTACACCTGCTAGCTGTCACTCTGTTCAAATGTCATATTATACAAGTGACTTACTGTTAATCTCTCAGATTCTCCTCTATCGAAAACCCCACCCTGACCCATTTTGTTTGCAGAGAAGAATGAAGTATTTATTTTTTTAAATGTTCTGCAGACATATATGAACAGAAAACTAACAAGAATTGTAGAGAAACTTATCAACCAGTACTCCAACAAAAACACAAAGTGAAAGGAAAAAAAATTCAAAGAAATAGATATAGCGTTGTGCCTAGTCCCTAAAATGAAGGCAAGATGGCATGACTATGCACCTGACCCAGACTTTTTGGAGGAACTCTGTCCCTGACTCCTACAGATCGAGTTCTGTGCTCAGCAGTGAATTGGCTTAAGCAAATAATTCTTTTTTTCTTCTAAAAAAAAAAATGGGATGCATTTGCAGAATGTGCAGGTTTGTTACATAGGTATATGAGTGCCATGGTGGTTTGCTGCACCTATTGACCTGTTCTCTAGTTCCCTCCCCTCACCTCTCACCCCCCACCCCCAACAGGCCCTTGTGTGTGTTGTTCCCCTCTCTGTTTCCATGTGTTCACATTGTTCAGCTCCCACTTATAAGTGAGAACATATGGTGTTTGGTTTTCTGTTCCTGTGTTAGTTTGCTAAGGATGATGGCTTCCAGCTTCATCCACGTCCCTGCAAAGGACATGATCTCATTCCTTATTATGACAGCATAGTATTCCATGGTGTATATGTACCACATTTTCTTTATCCAGTCTATCACTGATGGGCATTTGAGTTGGTTACATGTCTTTGCTATTGTAAATAGTGCTGCAATAACATACATGTGCATGTATCTTTATAGTAGAATGATTTATAATCTTTTGGGTATATACCCAGTAATGGGATTGCTGAGTCAAATGGTATTTCTGGTTCCAGATCCTTGAGGAATCACCACACTGTCTTCCATAATGGTTGAACTAATTTACATTCTCACCAACGGTATAAAAGTGTTCCTATTTCTCCACAGCCTCTCCTGCATCTGTTGTTTTCTGACTTTTTAATAATCGCCATTCTGGACTGGCATGAGATAGTATCTCATTGTAGTTTTGATTTGCATTTCTCTGATGATCAGTGATGTTGAGCCTTCTTTTATATGTTTGTTGGCTGCACAAATGACTTCTTTTGAGAAGTGTGTCTTCATATCCTTTGCCCACTTTTTGATGGCGTTGTTTGGTTTTTGGTTTTTTTTTTTTTTTTCTAGTAAATTTGCTTAAATTCCTTGTAAATTCTAGATATTAAACTTTTTTCAGATGAGTAGTTTGCAAAAATTTTCCCCCATTCTGTAGGTTGCCTGTTCACTCTGATGATAGTTTCTTTTTTAAGCAAAGAATTCTAAGCTGACAGTTTTCATGCTCTAAAAGATTTCTTACCAAAGTATCATTAGGTTAAAATCTTCAGTAACACCACTAAACCAAAATCAGAGAAAGATTTTGTTTTGCTATAGATAAATTTACCAATTTTAGTTCCTCTCATCTCAGCTAAAATCAGGTTGTTATTCTTAGTTGATTGGTTACTTCATTTTTCTTTGATTTCTCAGAAAAAGAAAACCTAATGCTGGGCTACAAAAAGTATATATGAGGTAAAAATTCTAGACTTCTTTTTATCTCTGTGGCATAGTTAGGATAGAAGAAGAAAGCACTGGACATGATTTTGCTTAAAAGAATTTAGCACGCTGAACAGTTGGATTAAATCCAATTTAAGAAAGAATCAGCGATAGAGAAATGAGTTGCTGAACATCCTAGAAAGGATCTGAGAGATTTAGCATCCTTTTGGGGACTGAAAATTTCCTAATACTCTGCTCCAAGAAAACAGAAAAAGAGGAGGTTTTAAGTTCATAAATGAAATTTAACTCAAGATGACTGCCATTTTATATTTACCTGGCCTAATAGGCACACGCCCAGAGAGACAAAGAAAGTAAATAAGAAATGTATCCACATTAACTTCAGAGTAATTTAATAGCAAAATGCTAGCCCAGCAGTTCAAACTCAAATGAAGCTGGCATTTCCTTTACTTATTTCTGACAATTTTTCAAAATACAGCTTTTCCCAAATTAGATGTAGGAAAACAGAAAGCACTAGACTTCTCAAGCCTTTAGCTTAAAAGCAACTGAGTCATAAATTCATTGGCTGCTGCAGACACCAGTGGAATACCTTTTGTAAATACCTATTGGCTGACAGCTGTTCAACACTGCAACTAAAAGGGATCTGAGATTTTTAAAATAAGATGTTACCCTGCAATGCAGAAGGTAAATCTGACAGAAAGCAAATAACATTCTCAGCAAGTACAGTAGTGCAATGGATTAGCAAACGTATTAGCAAGTTAAAAAAAAAAAAAGTGAGGGCCCAGTGGCTTCACCTTTAGTAAATGATGCAAGATATAGACATACCCTTTAAAATGATGTTCACCTTAAAACCTCAGGTTTCATCCAACACTACATCTCAACTCCTTACTGCAAAAAAAAAAAAAAAAAAAAAAACAGTGTGACTTGAAAAGACACAGTAATGGCCCTACACTACAAATTTACACATTTTAACCCAACAACCTAACTTTAAAGACGAGGATCATGGTAGAGATATTATCAAAAGATCTTTAATCAGAGCTCGAAATATTTGTATCATTTTTCTAAATCCAGCATACTGTAATGTTCTCCTTCCTTTAAAATAGCAAAGATTTCATGCAGAATAGCAGAACAACTTTGCAAGCTTGATTAAAAGGCATATCAATTTCTAGGAATAGGTTTTATTTTTCAATCACATTTTCCTCTTCAAAAACCTTTATTAGATTCTCAACTCTAACTGTGCTCTGACCATATAATTTAGCAGAATGCTGCACTTCCCTAAGCCTATTTTCATCACTCAGTCAATTGTTCATCATGAATATAAATACAATCCATAGGCTTCAACAAAATGTGGTACACTTTTAGGACTACCTTAAAATAAAAGTTATATAAATTGTCACTGAAAATTACACAGCCACATTACCTGTATTTCAAATTGTACTGATTAAGTCTTTCATATACCCAACCCATTCAACAGAGATAATTAGATAGCATAGGAAGATCTAGCATTATAAAATCAAAGAACTTAAGTCTCATTGTAAGCTGTGCCTACCAGATTTGTGTCTCTAATGTTTATAAGGCATGGATGCCACCTACTGGCAAGCATTAAAGATTGCAACATCTGACAGAAAGCAACCATGTCGAGGTGTTCTATAGCGGAAATGCACCCATCGTTAGGTGTACAGCTTGTCACTCCGGATGTTAATATTTTTGTAAGGAGACCACACCAAAATAGTTTTCGCTTTTGTCATTATATCTCACATTATAAATGCATCTTATATGTATATAAATACATATGTTTGTTCATATATATGTGGTTCACATTTTTTTTCGGAGATTATCCTCCCCTACTAGAATGTAATCTCAAGACCAACAACATTCTACTGGGCCTAGAACAGTGCCTGGCACTTTATGAATATTCATTGTATAGTTGAATTAAAGGATAAATGAGCAGAATGATAATATGGTTTTAAGATGACATCGCATATTGGCTAGTAGCCCAAATTTTGAAAACGAAAAGACATGAATTAAAACTGTGGCTCCCTTCTCTGTCCTCTATAACTTGGATTTTTGCCATATTTCTTAATTTCTTTAAGCATTAGATTGCTCATCTACCAAATAGGCATAACATCAAGCCAGTTCAGACAATTGAAAGCACAAATATTTATACAGTATTTGGCACAGAATAAGTGCATAATACTAAATCTGATAATAATTATTATTCAATTTCATAATCTTGGGAATATAAAGTAGTACAGCCATTATGGAAGATAGTATGAAGTTTCCTCAAAAAACTACAAATAGAACTGCTATGTAATCCAACACTCTCACTGATGGGTATATACTTTTTAAAAATCTGTGTATCAGGGATGGGCATGGTAGCTCATGTCTGTAATCTCAGCACTTTGGGAGGCAAAGGCGGGCGGGTCACTTGAGTCCAGGACAAAAAATTAGCCAGGCATGGTGGTGCATGCTTGTAGTCCCAGCTACTCAGGAGGCTGACGTAGGAGGACTGATTGAGCCCGGGAAGCAGAGGTTGCAGTGAACCATGATCACACCACTGCACTCCAGCCTGGGCAACAGAGAGAGACCCTGTCTCAAAAGAAGAAAATCAGTATATCAAAAATATATTTGCATTTTCACGTTTATTACAGCACTATTCACAATAACCATAATACAGAATGACGCTAAGTGTCCATCAACAGATGAATGGATAAAGAAAATGTGGTGTACCCACATGTTCTAACTCATAAGCGGGAGCTGAACACATGGACACAGGGAGGGGAACAGTATGCACTGCGGCCTGCTGGGGGTTGGGAGACAAGGAGAGGGAGAGCATTAGGACAAATACTTAATGCATGTGGAGCTTAAAACCTAGATGATGGGTTGATAGGTGCAGCAAACCACCATGGCACATGTATACCCATGTAACAAAACTGCACATTCTGCACAAGTATCCCAGAACTTAAAGTAAAATAAAAAATAAAAATAAACAAATGAAAAAAGAAAATGTGGTATACATACACAGTGTAATACTATTCAATCATAAAAATGAATGAAATTCTGTCATTTGTAGCAACATGGATAGAACTGGAGCTCATTACGCTAGGTGAAATAAGCCAAGAACAGAAAGACAAATATCACATGTTCTCACTCCTATGTGGGAGCTAAACTAAGTGGATCTCATGGAGGTAGAGAGGATTATTATCAGAGGCTGGGGGAAAGGAAGGGAGTAGGGGATGAAGTGAAGTTGGCTAATGGGTACAAAAATACAGTTAAATAGAAAGAATAAGTTCTAGTATTTGATGGCACCGTGGGGAAATTATAGTTAACAATAATTTATTGTATCTTTCAAAATAGCTAGAATAGAATTGTAATGTTCCCAACACAAAAAAAGATAAGTGTTTGAGATGATGAATGTCCCCATTTCCCTGATTTGCTCATTACATATTAGATACATGTATCAAAATATCACTTGTACCCCCAAAGTATGTATGAATATGATATATCGATTGACAAACACAATAAATAAATAAATAAATAAATGAAGTTTCCGAGCTAAATACAACTGAGTTTTGTCAGAAATTTAAAGACATTAAGGAGCTTTATTTTCAGGATGTGTGCCAAGAGCTCTTCCTTCTCCATCATCCTTGCCCTCATCTTCCAGTCTACATCTAATTTACAAAATCCTCCAATTCCACTACTCAGCCATCAAAAACAATGAAATCCTCTCTTTTGCAGCAATGTGGATTGAACTGCAAGGGAAACCAGTTAAATACTTCATGTTCTCATTTATAAGTTGGAGGTAAACTACTTGTACACATGGACATACAAAGTGGAATAGACATCAGAGACTCCAAAAAGTGGGAGGGTTGAAGGGGAATGAGGGGTGAGAAATGACATATAAGGTACAATTTACACTATTTGGGTGATGGTAACACCGAAAGTTCAGATTTTGCCACTACACAATATATCCATTTTATAAAATGCACCTGTATCCCCTAAATCTATAAAAAATTTTAATAACATAAATCCTGCAGTTCCACCGAGTACTGGCTCTGAGTTGTTGTCCATAAAGCTTCAGCATTCAGATAGTAACAGGTCCTTGGGGTTGTTAGCAGTTGTGGTGTGATATTTGAGTCACTATTCTAAAAATCTCTAACCACACTCTGAAGCACTTGGATAGTTCAGAACTCTCTGGAGGGTTTTGCAAGGGTTTTAATTTATATTACAGCTGATACTACATTTTGTTGCCTGCCAGGGAACCATTTTGTACTTGCAGGAAAATATCTACCCACAAGTGTTTCTGCTAGAATATTAGGCAAGCAACAGAACCCACTGAAACCGATTTACACGTTAAAGAGTCCTACTGTCGCATGTAAAATGAAGTCCATTGGTAGTTTTGTTGCTAATCTGGCAGCAGAAAAATATCAAGAAAAGCCTGTGTTCTTTCCTTGTCATGTTCTGCTATCCACATTGTTGTTTCATCTTTAGGCTGGCTCTTCCTGTGTCTTTAGGATGTTTGCAGTACAAATCTGTACTCATAGTGTTCTCATTCACATTCAGTGGGAGGGAGAGAGCATGGTTCCCAGAAAGATCCTAGAGGAGAGAGGAGGGTCTTTCCCATAAAGCCCAACAATTTCTCTTGACTCATTGCTCAAAATACTAAAACACCTCTTTTCTTGAATGGGCTGACTCTTAAGATTAAACTCATTGGCTTAGAGTCTTAGATCAGAAGATCCGTCCCTGCAGACAAATGAGGTCAGCTTCCTCTGAGCCCCATGGGCTGCATGAAGGAGGGGAAGAGACCTGAATGAAATCCAGGTATGTTAAAAAGGACATAATAGAGGGAGGGTAGGCAGCTAAAATCTCCTATGCTAATGAGCACACATAAATATAGTAGTCTGGTCTGAGAAAACAAACATCAGTACATTGAATTGTTCCTGATTTTTCTTTTAAAAGTCCCTAAAATAACTTCTTAAGGGAATACTTTCTAGCAGTACACATACAAAGAATCCAAGCCAGGCACAGTGTCTCACGCCTATAATCCGAACACTGTGGGAGGCCTAGGCGGGCGGATCACCCGAGGAAATCGAGACCAACCTGGCCAACATGGCAAAACTCCATCTCTACTAAAAGTACAAAAATGAGCCGGCCCTGGTGGTGCATGCCTGGAATCCTAGCTACTAAGGAGGCTGAGGCAGGAGAATTACTTGAACCCGGGAGGCAGAGGTTGTGGTGAGCCAAGATTGCGCCACTGCACTCCAGTCTGGGCAACAAGAGAGAAACTCTGTCTCAAAAAAAAAAAAAAGAATCCAACATGCTTCAGCAGAAATGTTACATACTTAGGTCTATATTAACCTAAAACTTTCGCTAAACATGATACAAATTTGACAACAGGTAGGCCAGGCTGTGGTGGCTCACGCCTGTAATCCCAGAACTCTGGGAAGCCCAGGCAGGAGGACTGCTTGAGCCCAGGAGTTTGAAGCTGCAGTGAGTCATGACCACACCTCTGAACTCCAGCCTGGGCAACACAGTAAGAGCCTGTCTCAAATATATATATGTATACATACACACACATATATACACACATATACATATACATATATACACACACACACATACACATATATATGACCACAGGAACATACAGTAAAACTCTCTCAGTGTCTATTGTTTTTTTGGGTCTCAGTTTCCCCATCTATTAAATACAAGATGAAATCAATGGGTTCAAAGATCTTTCCCAACTTTACATTTTTGTCTGTGAATCCATATGCACCTACATCGTCAAATGAATATGCATAACAATTTGCACATGTTTTTATTCATCATTATATATAATCTCCTATTATATAGACTTTACTAGGTAAGGAGCTGACAAAGACAAATAGAAGGCTGCCTTCCAGAGCCTTTGTCGGGGAGAAAAGGCAGATATAAGAAAAAGTCAGAAAGTAGGGCAGCAGCTGTGATAATTGGCAAGCCACATGTAGAGGAATGAAACTGGATCCTCATCTCTCACCTCATACAAAAGTCAACTCAAGATGGATCAAAGACTTAAATCTAAGACCTAAGACTATGGAAATCCTAGAAGATAACATTGGAAAAAATCTTCTGGACATTGGTTTAGGCAAAGACTTCATGTCCAAGAACCCAAAAGCAAATGCAACAAAAACAAAGATAAATAGATGGAACTGAATTAAACTAAAAAGTTTCTGCACAGCAAAAGAAATAATCAGCAGAGTAAACAGACAACCGACAGAGTGGGAGAAAATATTTGCAAACTATTTATCTGACAAAGGACTAATATCCAGAATCTACAAGGAGTTCAAACAAATAAGCAAGAAAAAAAAACAAATAATCCCATCAAAAAATGGGCTAAGGACATGAATAGACAATTATCCAAAGAATAAATACAAATGGATAACAAACTTATGAAAAAATGCTCAACATTACTAATTATCAGGGAAATGCAAATCAAAAGCACAATACGAAACCACCTTACTCCTACAAAAATGGCCCTAATCAAAAAATAATAGACGTTGGCATGGATGTGGTGAAAAAGGAACACTTTTACATGGCTGGTAGGGATGTAAACTTGTACAACCACTATGGAAAACAGTATGGAGATTCCTTAAAGAACTAAAAGTAGAACTACCATTTGATCCAGCAACTCCACTGCTGGGTGTCTACCCAGAGGAAAAGAAGTCATTGTATGAAAAAGACACTTGCACACGCACATTATAGCAGCACAATTCACAATTGCAAAAATATGGAGGCAGCCCAAATGCCCATCAATCAAGGAGTGGATAAAGAAAATGTGGTATGTATATGCCATGGAATACTACTCAACCATAAAAAGGAATGAAACAATGGCATTCAAGCAACCTGGATGGAGCTGGAGACCATTATGCTAAGTAACTCAGAAGTGGAAAGCCAAACATTGTATGGTCTTAGATACAAGTGGGATCCCCAACCTCTGTGCAGCAGGCCCAGGCCCTGTTAGGAATCTGCGCTTGTGTGGAGGAACATGGCTGTCATCACAGCAGGATGAGGAGGCAGCTAGGTGAGCCAGCCAGCGTTATCACTTGAGCTCCACCTCCTGTCAGATAAGCAGCTGCATTAGATCCTAGGCGCGCGAACCCTACCGTGAACTGCACATGTGAGGAATTTTCGTTGCCTGCTCCTTATGAGAATCTAACTAATGCCTGATAATCTCAGGGGGAACAGTTTCATTCCAAACCATCCCTTCCCCACAACCCACCCCCCATCCATGGAAAAATTGTCTTCCATGAAGCCAGTCCCTAGTGCCCAAAAGTTTGGGGGCTGCTGGTTTAAAAGATGGAACAAAATGAAGAAGGAGTGATTCAGGAATTGACTTAATTTGCTCATGGGACTGAGAAGACAAGACTGATTGTGATGGCGGACGATGTTGATGGTGATGCTTGATGGTGTGATAGCTGCAAGTTCCTGTTATTACCGAGCAAAAGGGGCTTGCTGCCTGATGCACTAGACATGAATACCATGACACTGGGTTTTTGAGAAAACAAAAGTTTTTATTGTAGGTCAACTAACAAGGAGACAGGAGCGCAGTTCAAATCCGTCTCCCCTTGCTGGCTCTAAGGCAGTCATTTTATTAGAAAAGGTGTCAGGGGTCGTACGCCTGTACTCTGAGATTACTAGGTGATGGTGGAAGGAAGGGAGAGGTCTAGAAAGTCCTCGGGCATGCGCAGTTATCTCTTTATGCTACCTCGTGGATCACGTGCAAATTCAGCGGGAGTTAGTATAAAACATGGTGGAAATTCAGGCTGTGACATCAACAAGCTCATTCTGTACAGACTCGGGTTGGCCATATTGCTTCCAACTGATTTCAGCCAGTTTTCTTAAATCTCACAAGTAAAGGGAGTTTCAGCAGCGTTCCCTGAACAGCATTTCAACAGGTGACTTACCAAGTGCAGCACTTTAGTGGCAATATTTCATATAATCTTCATAATAACTCTAGGAAAGAGGTGTTATAATCTACATGTTACCCTCAACTCATATTGCCCAAGGTAAATAATAATAATCAGTAGTAGTAGTACTAATGGTACTACTAGTAGTAAATCTTTTTTTTTTTTTTTTTTTTTTTTTTCTGGGTCGGTCGGTTGTCCCCCCTGGCGTGCTGTGGCCGGATCGCGGCTCACTGCAAGCTCCGCCTCCCGGGTTCACGCCATTCTCCGGCCTCAGCCTCCCGAGTAGCTGGGACTACAGGCGCTGCCACCTCGCCCGGCTATTTTTTGTATTTCTTAGTAGAGACGGGGTTTCACCGTGTTAGCCAGGATGGTCTCGATCTCCTGACCTCGTGATCCGCCCATCTCGGCCTCCCAAAGTGCTGGGATTACAGGCTTGAGCCACCGCGCCCGGCATAGTAGTAAATCTTGACTAAAACACAGGTCCCTGCAACTTCAAAGACTACAAATGCTTTTGTTCACCACACTACCCTGCATCTTTGAAATGCAGTGGCTTTTCAAAACATCCCAGCGAGCCTGAAAGTCAGGCTACACATCCATTTATCCATGAGGGCCAACTTAGCAAAATAAAATGTTTATGGCAAGGCTACATCTTTTTTCATGCCAATGACGATAGCTGTATCAATCCAATAGAGGGGGTGGGGAAGGAAGCACTTTCACAGAGTATGTTATCTACTTATCAGATAGAATTATGACAGTGAAAATGATAAGCCAGGCATGGTGGCTCATGCTTGTAATCCCAGCACTTTGGGAGGATGATGCGTGCTGCCCAGGACTCCGAGACCAGCCTGGACAACAAGGTGAGACCCCCATCTCTACATAAAATTAGCTGGACAGCGTAGTGTGACCGTGGTCCCAGCTACTCAGGAGGCTAAGGCGGGAGTATTGCTTGATCCCAGAGAGGTCAAGGCTGCAGGAAACCATGTTCCTGTGCCACTGTACTCCAGCCTAGGTGACAGAGTAAGTCCCTGTTTCAAAAAGAAAAAGAAAAAGATAGCACTGCTCGTTAGCCACTGAAATGTTAATATCTGGACATATTTGAGAAATAATAGCAGAGTCAGCTTTTAGAATTGTGTTGTGTAATTGGATTGAGGGACTCTGTTGGAAAGTGAGAAAGTCCCGGGGTTGCTTGCCATTCTGTGTGTGATCATACTGCTGAGAGAAAGAGATAGAGAGAGGCAGGGGAAACCTTGCTGACCTATACAGACACTGCGCCTCCACTTCTGTCACCTGTAAAGCAGCACTTCCACGGGATATTCAGTTCAACCCAGCACATATTAGGAACTCTTATAACGGTTTCTGGGGCCCAGGCATACACCAGTCAGTGTCACCCCAGAGTATGACTATTATATGAAGTACACAAACTCCATCCTCTAGTCTGTGTTGTTCGAACCAAAATGAAGGCCCTGCCACTCTGCCGTAATTCCTCAGCATACTCCCCAGGAAGTCATGTACCATGACTGCTGAACTTCCTTCACCAGGCACCATTCCCTCCCCTACAATTGTTAAAAAAAAAAAAAAAAAAAAAAAAAAAAAATGCCTTTTAATCTGTGACCTGCATTTAAAAACTGACATCTGGTGGTTAGGATGGTAATTAGACTTAATTTAAAAGTTATTTCTGCCTTGTTAACTGAGTTACTCTGTGATCAAATTATGGGATAATTTAGATGAATTCAGGCATATTGATTGTATAATCTATAATGTGTGTAATTAATAACTACCCCCTAAAGCTCTGTGTGAGAAATTGTAAGGATTCACATTAGGCAAAAAGTCAAGGCCTGAATGGCATTTTCTCCTCAATGCCTTTTATTAACTACATATAAAAGGGAAAGCTTTCAAAGGAGATGAAATCAAGATTAAATGCCAGAATTGATCGACATTGTTGCACAGCTTACATCTCTTAATGGCCGCAGACTGGTGTAACTTGGGAATTCTCTTGCCCTAGGTAATTGAGGTGTCATCTTCTTGGATTGCACATCTTTAAGGGAGGTGACTCTGGCTGCTGGCTTCTTTTTGATAGTTTTACCCACGATTCTTGAGACACAAATAAGGCGAACCCAGCCATGGGGGTTGCAATGATCCAGGCTGGTCTGTCTTGAAATGAGCTGATGCCAGCAGTGTAGTTAGAATAAGTTGTTTCTACTTATGCCCAAATAACAACAAAGGATTTACTTTGGTTATGGTAAAAGTGACAAGGGTCAGATTTCTGTATTCTTGAATCTTATCCTATTGTTTACAACCACACCAGGTCACCTAAAATATGCATGCATATACACACAAACATTATTTATTATTAACTAAAATATCTGCCCCAAACTCCTTTCTCTTCTTCTACTTTGTAAGCTGGGTGGAGCATCTGTGAGGCAAAAGGACATCTTGATCTGTTCTGTAGGCAAACTTAAGACATTCATTCAGTGGCTCCTTTGTCTTGGCCCACCTTGGTGCTACCAGGCCCTCAAAGAACCTGATGGCACCTGAATAGGAGGCATACCAAGAAGTGAAGAGAGCAGACCTCATTTAAAAAAGGGAGAGAAAGATGGCATTCATTCAAAGAGAAGGGTCTGCCTTCCCCATTGGTATACTGAAGGAAATGTGATCATGGTTCGTATTTACTCATGGGCTGGTTGGGCACCTTCATCGACTTATCAGCCTTTTCCTCCACCCATGAATGTACCCCTTGGTGGGATGGTGACTTAATGATAGCAGTTTGTATTTGTTGAGCTCAGCACTCTGCTAAGTGATCTATATGCACTGTTTTATGGTCAGGTAGGTGCCAACACAACAACTTATGGATAAGGAGCAGATGAATGGAAAGGTTCAGTAATCTATCCCAAATCCACAGCTGGGAGGTAGTAGAGCCAGGATGTGAACTGCCAGTCCTGTCTGACCCCCAAGCATGTGTCTGAACTCCTCCGTTTCCCCCATCTAGCTATGAGTTTCCCAAAAAATCCCATTCCTCCTTGACATATTTTAGAGTTCTTCCTCCTTAGAGGTAGAATGGGGAAGACATAAGGAGTGAGGAAAAGAAAAACACTGAAAACATGAAAAAAAAAAAAAAAAAAAAAGACCAGATCTTAAAAAGAAAAACTGACCATGAGAAATTTTCATTGGTGACAGAAGCCAAAAGATCTTTAAAATAAAGATGGCTACTCTTCAATGTTAAATTGTTTCCCATGCAGTGTTCTATTCTGAGATCACCCTGCTGTATTAGTCAGCTAGAGCTGCCATAACAGATTACCACAGACTGAGCGACTTAAACACCACAAATCTGGAGGCCAGAAGCCTAAGATCAAGGTGTTGGCAAGGTGAGTTTCTTCTGGGACCTCTCTCTTTGGCTTGGAGATGGCTTTTTCCTGGGTCTCCACATGTTCTTTTTCTGTGTGTGTCCATGTCCTAATCTCCTCTTCTTATAAGGACACATGTCATATTGAATTAGGGCCCATATCAATTATTTCATTTAACTTTAATTACCTCTTTAAAGACACTTTATCTCTAAATGCAGTCTCATTCTGGGGTACTGAAGATTAAAACATCAAAACATGAATTTGGGGTTGGGAGAATACACAATTCAACCTCTAGCACCACCACCCACCCACCCACACACACACACACACACACACACTTTATGCCAGACTTTCAGTAAAAATCTGCAAGATACACTGTCTTGGGTAAAAGAAAATTGGTGGAAAATTAAAGACAAAGTTGTCTTCCATATATGGAGTTAATGATAAAAATAGGAGGAAAAAAAAAAATGACCAGGAGGTGAGATGAAAACAGGGAATAAGAATTTAACAGAAGCAGGAAATCAAGAGTAGGAAACCAAAGAGAAATGTGCTAGGAACAGTTTAACCCTACCCCCACCACAGGGATACTAGGATTCCCAACCAGATGTGGATTTGGCCTTGAGTGTATTTTGTTTCATTTGTTGTGAGTATTAAAGGAATGATACATCCTAAATGCTGGACATCTTTGGGTGACACGGTGATAACTGGTATGGCAATTTTTCAGTGAATTACCATTAAATCCCAGCCTATCTAATCACAGGTCATGCAACTCCTTGTGGTAGAAATATAATCCAAATATTCATCTCTTAATTCCCAGCCCAGTTTACCATCCCTCATCATTAAAACAGAACTAGAGAGGACGACAAGGGCTAGAAGTGAAAACAACAGTGGGCCTCTCCTTGGATCCAAGGCAGCACAATGATTCAAAATCAAATGTGCAGCTGGCCAGGAGAGAAATTCAGGTGACTTACAGATGCTATTTGACTCAATCCTGTGTAATGGAATTTCAAGACAGGAATAATATTATTACACCTTCCAGCAATTCATAGCCAATATTTTCAGTTAAAAATCACTGGGTTCTAGCCTTAAATAAGGCTATTGAATAACTTATGCTAATAAATGGCTCTCCTTCACACTTGCAAAATTATCCTAAGCCATTGGGAAAGGTCACTTCTGCTAACAGTTTGCAAAGAAAAGATCTTCCCTTTGGTTCTAATTCTGGGTGAATGGCATGCCTGTGGGGCTGACTGACAGGACCCTGTGCCAGCATGGTGCCATATGCCAGCTGGTCAGTACCGCCGAGGAGCATACGTATGCTGAGTCCTGTATCAGCAGGCTCAGCTGGTCACTGACAAAGCAACCATGCTGAAGACATATTTTGCAATTTGGTCACACTAAAATTTGATTGCGTGTGTATGTGTGAGTCCATGTTTAATGATATGAATCAATACAGTTTATTGGCAATTGTTTTTCAGACTGACAATAAGCAATACAAAGGCTCAAATAAATTGTTTCTCATCTCTTTGGAATCATGTGGAGCAAATAGGTGCAAAAAAGGAAAAGGAAAAACAGTCAAAAAGGGGCACAGGTAAATGAGACATTTTACAGTATATAAAGGCACTGGCACTGCATTCTTACTAAAATACACACACACACAAATTGGGGCCTTACAGAGTAAAGAAAATAAATTTAAACTCCAGCTCACCCAATGCAACTTCAAGGCATTCCATTCTTACTGCTCACTCCCAAAAACTACAATCTAGCCAGTAGGACAAGAATTACGCAGGCATAAAAATATGAAGCAAAAACAAAGGAAGAGACTGAGTCCCTGAAAACCTTAAAGAAATGAAATATTCTTTAAAAAATATTGGAGGGGGCTGGAAGCAGACACTGGAACAGCAACCAAATCAGTGTTCAGGTATCCAGGAAGCCGTTTGGGGTAGGAGGGAGTAAGACTTACAGGGCCAGCCTGACCCCCAGGAGGCCATCCAGCAGCTGCAGGACACAGAAGAGATGGGAAACCAGAAGCCTGAGTTCCTGGAGAAGATTGAGCAGGAGCTGACAGTAGCAAAGAAACACAAAGTGCAGCCTTCCTGGCACCCAAGGCTCAAGAAGAGGTATGAGAAGCACCTGATGCCAATCGACAGCACATCGCTAACCATCAAGCCCCAGCAGGAGGCCCCGGACAACTCCAACACCAGCCCCAACACAGAAGAGCTCGTAAACATGGGCTATGCTGCCAAACCTGTGAGGACTGCCTGCTACAAGGACATGGGGTCAAGTCGAAGAGTTAATGCAGGACGTTGCTGACCAGCAAGAACTTGCAGAGGAGATTTTAACAATTTCAAGACCTGTAGGGTCTGGAAGAGTTTGACAAGAATGAGCTCATAGCGGAATTAGAAGAACTAGTCTCACTTCAAAGCAGTAGGGCTGCATCACTGCTCCCCCTACAGAGTCTGCACGGGGGAGGGGAAAATTGGCCGGGGCTGGGGGCAGTAAGCAAAGCAGCAGGCGCCTGCTGTTTATGATGTTGAATTCTATAAAATAAACTGTACTTGCAAATTCAACATTTAGCTTCTGGGCTAGATATAATAACTTCGCTGCTGAATCCTCAATGGAAAGGGCCACTTGTTTGCAGATGAAGGTGTCTGAAAATGTAATCTCTGTCCTTTTAAGTCAGTCGACTTGTCCCACTTTTCTCTGTAAGACTTGTATGGTACTGGAAGAAAAGCCATTTTTTAAAAGTCATAGACCTTTCCTTGCCCTTAGCTGTAATAATGCATCTGATTTTGGTTTCCTAAAGAGCTGTATTTCTCTTCAACCCTGTGTATACTTCTCTTGCCCACTCCTCATTCCCGCTCCACTGGTCTTTTGGAGTTTGTGATTCTTATTTGAAATTGACGATATTCTCTTGAGAGCAAGTAAGATTGTTAGAATTAAATTGCAGCCACAGAGTTTTAAAATATAATTCTAAGGTCCTTGGAGCTGTTTGTAGTAACTGCTAGATAACTTGTTAGAAACATGTGCATATATTTGTATTCAAATGAAATTATAGTTTGCACTATCATCTATTAAATGTCTTGATGAATTCTTTTAAAAAAGGAAAAGGAAAATATTAGAAAACCCCAAATACCAATTGTATTGTATTGTATTTATTTTGAGACAGAGTCTTGCTGTGTTCCCCAGGCTGGAGTACAGTGGCTCAATCTTGGCTCACTGCAACCTCCACCTCCCAGGTTCAGATGATTCTCCCACCTCAGCCTCCCAAGCAGCTGGGATTACAGACACATGCCACCATGCCTGGCTAATTTTTTTTATTTTTAGTAAAGACAGGGTTTCACCATGTTGGCCAGGCTGGTCTCAAACTCCTTACCTCAAGTGATCTGCCTGCCTCAGCTTCCCAAACTGCTGGGATTACAGGCATGAGCCACCATGCCTGGCCCAAATAGCAATTTTTAAAAACTAAGATGCAAAATAACAAAATGGAGATTCATGTGGCTAATCAGCATGCTTCCATAAACACAAGGAACTCCGAAGATGATAATCCTGACACCAACATCATCAGTATTAAGATTCTTCTAGTAATAAGGAATAAATACAAACTCTGGCTAGATTCAGAGAGATATGAGAGGGGAAAGGGGGAGAATGAATTTATTGGAAGGACATGGGAAGGAGTTCGTAAAGCTCCAGGGGTTTGAAGGGTAATTTCCTGTAGAGCATTGATTTTCAACCTTGATTACATAATAGAATCACACAGGTAACTGTAAAAAATAAAAAGTAATGCACTGGCTCCACTCAGACAAATTACATCAGAATCTCAAGGGGTAGGGCCCTTGAATAAGTATATTTTAAAAGCTTTCCAGCTGATTTTAGTGCATAGCCAGGGATTGAGAACTACTCCTCTGGAATGTTAGAATTAACGCCCCTCAATCTTTATGACTCCCTGGTCCAGTGTTTTTAGTTCAAAATTCCAAAATTCCCAGGAGAGAGATGTAAGTGGCCCAGTTTACATTCATAGGATACCACTGAACAAATTTAGCCACTGCCGAGAAAATAAGGTCATACTGGACCAGACACAGCCGCTGGGAGTCCATGTCTGTGGGTCAGGGCAGGTTGAATTACTGTGAGCTGGGCAGTCACCCAGAAAGTGTCTATTACACCACCCATGGGTGTGATGGGAAGTTTCATGCTTAACCAGTACTCCCTTCTTCTCTGAGAACACACAGATAAAATGACAAGACACAGTCCAGATTCCAGTAGGGCAGCCCAGGGTGACACCGAAGGGACTGCGGAGACGTTTCATACACCCCAGCCAGTGAATGAATCCTCCTGTGTTCATTCATTCAAACACCAATGTCACCTGGTAAAAGTTCTGGGTTAGAGATAGAAAAGAATGACTTGTAGTTACTGTAACAAAGTGTAAGTCTCTGATCTGCTCACCTTGTAAATGTGCAATAGTAGCTTAAGCAATAAAAGAAAAGCTTCTCTTAAGTAGATCAATCTTTCCTATATAAGCTAGTTTATGTCAATGGTAACTTAACAGGCCCTCTTTTTCCCTAAGTAGTGCCAAGATAAACTTCGATCTAAATTTAGTTCTAACACAAAGTTGGAATTAAAGAAATTCAACCTAACTTTTTTTAATGTAATAAATAAACAACTATTCCAGCTGTGACATAGATATTAAAGGGAAACACATTGCATGTGTAGAATAATAAGATCAGTCATCTGATCTTTGATAAACCTGACAAAAACAAGAAATGGGGAAAGGATTCCCTATTTAATAAATGGTGCTGGGAAAACTGGCTAGCCATAAGTAGAAAGCTGAAACTGGATCTTTTCCTTACTTCTTATACGAAAATTAATTCAAGATGGATTAGAGACTTAAATGTTAGACCTAATACCATAAAAACCCTAGAAGAAAACCTAGGTAATACCATTCAGGACATAGGCATGGGCAAGGGCTTCATGTCTAAAACACCAAAAGCAACAGCAACAAAAGCCAAAATTGACAAATGGGATCTAATTAAACTAAAGAGCTTCTGCACAGCAAAAGAAACTACCATCAGAGTGAACAGGCAACCTACAGAATGGGAGAAAATTTTTGCAATCTACCCATCTGACAAAGGGCTAATATCCAGAACCTACAAAGAACTCAAACAAATTTACAAGAAAAAAACAAAAAACCCCATCAAAAAGTGGGCAAAGGATATGAACAGGCATTTCTCAAAAGAAGACATGCATACAGCCTACAGACACACGAAAAAATGCTCATCATCACTCGCCATCAGAGAAATGCAAATCAAAACTACAATGAGATACCTCACACCAGTTAGAATGGCAATCATTCAAAAGTCAGGAAACAACAGGTGCTAGAGAGGATGTGGAGAAATAGGAACACTTTTACACTGTTGGTGGGATTGTAAACTAGTTCAACCACTATGGAAAACAGTATGGCGATTCCTCAAGGATCTAGAACTAGAAGTACCATATGACCCAGCCATCCCATTACTGGGTATATACCCAAAGGATTATAAATCATGCTGCTATAAAGACACATGCACACGTATGTTCATTGCAGCACTATTCACAATAGCAAAGACTTGGAATCAACCCAAATGTCCATCAGTGACAGACTGGATTAAGAAAATGTGGCACATATACACCATGAAATACTATGCAGCCATAAAATAGGATGAGTTTGTGTCCTTTGTAGGGACATGGATGCAGCTGGAAACCATCATTCTCAGCAAACTATTGCAAGAACAGAAAACCAAACACCACATGTTCTCACTCATAGGTGGGAACTGAACAATGAGATCACTTGGACTCAGGAAGGGGAACATCACACACCGGGGCCTATTATGGGTGGGGGGGAGGGATTGCATTGGGAGTCATACCTGATGTAAATGACGAGTTGATGGGTGCTGACGAGTTGATGGGTGCAGCACACCAACATGGCACAAGTATACATATGTAACAAACCTGCACATTATGCACATGTACCCTAGAACTTAAAGTATAATAATTAAAAAAAGAAAAAAAAAAGAAATTCAACCTAACTTTTTTTAATGTAATAAGTAAACAACTATTCCAGCTGTGACATAGATATTAAAGGGAAACACATTGCATGTATAGAATAATTTACAAATCGAAAACAGTATATATACTTCAAAACACAAGCATATGAGAAGTACCTGCAAAGCAAGCAGCGCCAGGAGAAATCAAGGTGAGACAGCTGCTGCTTTCAAGACAGCCACCACTTTGAATGGGTGACCAAACCTACACTCAAAGAGACAGTCAAGTATCTCAAGAGAGCATGCAATTCAGAGTCAGAATGAATGATTCATTGGTAAGGGCCACATGAGTACACCAAAATCCATAGTAGCTTTGAATCATGAGTGCAGCCCTGGCCCCAGAGGTCTCTCACAGTAGACCATGGAATGGGCTGGCCAATCTCATGAACAGCCCACTGGAATCCAAAACACACAAGATCCTAGGGATCATGAAGGAAAAGCTGTATATTCATACTGCTTTCAGTGTGGTTCGGGAGAAAACAGAGAAAATAACAGAGCCCTGAAGTATCAGGTAAAGCATATAAGGACCGTCACACAATACAGTCATCTTTGTTTGGATTATTCCATAAGCAGAGCTTGACACAAAGAATTTGAGTGCAAGTAATTTATTTGATAGGTGAAGGAAAACAAAGTAGGGGCATGAGGACCTGAGACGGGGAGGAGAAGACAGATAATAAAGGATGTGTCATCAAGTGGGTTACGCCTGTGAGCAATTGGATCTTTTTTTTATTTTTACTTTTTTGTATTATACTTTAAGTTCTAGGGTACATGTGCACAAGGTGGAGGTTTGTTACATATGTATACATGTGACATGGTGGTGTGCTGCACCCATTAACTCGTCATTTACATTAGGCATATCTCCTAATGCTATCCCTCCCCGCTCCCCGACCCCATGACAGGCCCCGGTGTGTGATGTTCCCCACCCTGTGTCCAAGTGTTCTCATTGTTCAATTCCTGCCTATGAGTGAGAACATGCGGTGTTTGGTTTTCTGTCCTTGCGATAGTTGAGCAATTGGATCGTAATGCTGCTAGGGAGAAAAACCTGGGTGAAGAACACACAGTCAGAATTATCCCACCCAGGGTGAGGGAGCTAGGGTATGTATACACCAATAGCCATTAGTGATTGGTCGAGGGGTGCCGTAGAGGAAAACAGGAGGGTGTTAATAACCTGGCAATTTGGCCGGGCAGAGTGCCTCATGCCCGTAATCCCAGCACTTTGGGAGGCCAAGGTGGGCGGATCACGAGGTCAAGAGATGGAGACCATCCTGGCCAACATGGTGAAACCCCGTCTCTACTAAAAATACAAAAATTAGCTGGGCGTGGTGGTGCGCGCCTGTAGTCCCAGCTACTCGGGAAGCTGAGGCAAGAGAATTGCTTGAACTGAGAGGTGGAGGTTGCAGGAGCCGAGATCACGCCACTGCACTCCAGCCTGGTGACAAAGTGAGACTCCGTTTCAAAAAATAATACTAATAACCTGGCAATTTAGGTCTGCTGAGCATGTAGGTAGATTGGCTCCAGCAGCCAGGAAAAGCCTTCAGTGAATGGGATATGAGATTGGCGTTTGACTTCAGCTGGTCTACGATGAAATGGTAAGACTTGAATGGACAGGGTGAGCTCTAACAGCATTTGCTATGATTTCCCACAGTGGAAAGAACACCAGATTTGACATGAAGATACCTATGCATGAGGCCAAGACTACTAACACATACTCCTGGGGATGGTGAGAGAAGTAGAGGCAGACGATATATCCTTTACAAAACATAAAGTATAATATGCACACTAACTGTAATTATTAACTAAAAATTTTCAAAACTGAAGGATTATAGCTAGTATGTAGAAAAGGCAGTAGTCCTTAAAGTCACAGTCCTGTGTTCAAGTCCCAGTTCCACCCCCTTCTTAACTGTAGGGCTTTGTTTCAGTAACTTCAATTCTCCTTACTTATCAAATGAGGGCAATTAATAATACCTACTTCATAGTTCCGTTGGGATTAAAAGCACATAAACATGCAAACCATCTAGGACAATAGCTAGCAAATGGTAAGTATCTACTTCATCACCCTTCTTATCATCGTTAAGTAGAAATGTTTGAATGTTACACATAAAGTGAATCGTAATGCAGTAAATTCTATCACAGTTAATTTCTATTGATCTATGTTAAAAGCTAGTGTACACAATAACAATAAGTGGATGGATGGATGGATGATTGTAAGGCTGGAAGCAGATACTGTAGAGTGAGTGGTTAAAAATAAAATACTCATTTTATGTTATTCTGCTTTCAGATCATCTAAAAGCAAATGTTCAATATTTTCTACATCATCTTAGATGCTGGCTGGTAAGGGCTTAAATTACACTAGCAAACAAATACAACCAGGAGAGTACAGTGTCTGTGAAACTAAAACCAATTCCCATTATGGAAAACCATTTTTTATATGTCTGCTTCCCTGCTTTAGTAAACAGAACACAGAGAACATAATTGAATATTTGATGATTGAAAATCTTGCAGTGTCTGTGAGTTCTCATGCTGAACATCAGTTCTCATCACACAGGCCTGTAGGTGTACTTGTGGGATGGCAACGGATTACACAGAATCTTTAATGGCCTTGAGAAGTACTCATAAGGCTTCTTTTTCTTCATCTTTATCCTTTAAGAAATAAATAAATATTGATATCAGTTGGGTAAGGTTTTTGTTTGTAGATTTTTTCCATCTGATTAAGTTTAGGGAAATTTTGTTTACTGCTCTCTGAATAAGATGAGCTCTCTCTGCCTCTCTGCACACTGAGTTGGGGAAGTTGAGGGGGTCCTTTATCACCTTCCTGAGCACTAGGGGACTAGATACTTTCCTCTATTGGTCTAGACCTAGAGAGAAGGTTAGTAAGCCCAGCTTCTCGTCCTGCAGTAGAGCCTCTGGGCATTAATCTAGGGGACTCTTCCAGATGCATTCTGAGTTTTTAGCAAAGAGTTGTTCATAAAGAGCCATGCCCACCACCCACCATCCATCTCAGCTCTTTCTGGTCTGGCCTCTCTTCCTGTTCTCAGCTCTGCCTATAAGGGCCTTTCCTAAAGTAATGAGACATCCCAGAATGCACCTCCTCATGACCCGTCCTCTCTCTTTTTCTTTTTTTTTTTTTTTGTTGTTGTTGTTGTTGTTGTTGTTGTTTTCCTGAGACGGAGTCTTGCTCTGTTGCCCAGGCTGGAACACAGTGGCGCAATCTCAGCTCACTGCAACCTCCACCTCCTGGGTTCACGCCATTCTCCTGCCTCAGCCTCCTGACTAGCTGGGACTACAGGCACCCATCACCAGGCTTGGCTAATTTTTGTATTTTTAGTAGAGATGGGGTTTCACCATATTGGCCAGGCTGGTCTCTAACTCCTGACCTTGTGATCCACCCGCCTTGGCCTCCCAGAGTGCTGGGATTACAAGCGTGAACCACTGCACCCAGCCCTGTCCTCTCCCTTATTATGCCAGCCACATTGAATCCTGGACGTTATACTCTGGACATGGGCCTCTCAATGGATGTCAGAGGGAAAAAGTCATGGGGGGCGGACGGGAGACCTAGGGAACATAATATAAATATGCTGGTTCAGCAGATAATTGTCTTGCAAATAAAAGGCAGTTACCTGATTCATTGACTGGAGAGGACTCAGAGTCCCACGTTTAAATGTGAACATTGACCTCAGTCACCGTTTTCTTGCGCCGTAATATTCTGGGTCAGTGAGTGGAGGATATAAAGCCATAGAGTGCTTTTCAAAATCTAACCCCAACCATGTTTCAGTAAAAATGCAGTCTACATAGATTCAACTCTGTTTCCTCCTTGGTTTATAGCTTTTGTGCTAGCATTTTTGCGGTCATTTGTGGCTATTTTCATAGGAAGTTTCGAGGAGCGTTATCAGGCATTGCTTTTTAATTACCATACCAACCCAGAAATACCAGAATGAGAAGACTGAAATTCCAGTTACCATAAAAACTGCACATAAAAGTCATCTAACCATTACTTGCAGATATCAAGAATGCGGTAAAATAGTGCTGGATTATGGGCACTAAAGCTCATGCCCTTGGCTCCCGAGAAAGCCCTCAGTGCAGAAACTAACAGTTGACTAATTCAATAGCTGTGCTTCTTTTCCTCCTCAAACAGCTCAGTGTGTAGTCGGGTACATTATGGTCCAAAATAAAAGATCCATTTTTCAGCATCCCCTGCTCCTGAGTGACCATGTGACTAAATCCTGGCCACTAAATTCTAGAAATGTTGTATAGGACTTTCAGAAGTTTCCCTAAGAGGGAGGAAGTACACTTTTCTTCTTTCATAATCCCATTCTGCTGCCTGGAATGCAGATGTGGTGGCTGGAGCACCAGAAGCATCTTAAAACATGAAGATGAAAGTTGCACACCAGAGATAACAAAGAAGACAGCTGGAAGGAGCCTGGGTCACTAATAAATTTCTTGAGCCCCTATTCCAATCTTATATTTCTGATTAACAAACCACCTAAAATGCACTGGCATAAAACAATAGCAATAATTTACTATAATTCTCTTTCATGATTCCAAGTGTTGTCTAGGGAGCTCTTGCTCAGCGCTTCTCATATGGGGCTGGAGTCATTTGAAGACTTCCTCACTCACATATGCAGAGGTTAATGCTTATTATATGGCTGGGATCTCAACTGCTGCTCTAACTCAGAACACTTGGCTTCCCAGTGTGGCCTGGACTTCGTCAGATGCCTTACAACATCGGCTTGTTTCTGATCTCGGAATCTAGCTGCCACATAAAGCCCTTTGTGATCTGCTCTCCAAAGACAGGTTCAAGGATGAAGTCTCACACTCACTTCTGGGAAAAGGGAGGACAGAGAATGGCAAGATCATAGTTCAGGAAAAGCAGAAGATCTTGTTACAGCCATTTAAAAAATATAAAATCTGATCAGGCACGATGGCTCACGCCTATAATCTGAGCACTTTGGGAGGCCAAAGTGGGCGGATCACCTGAGGTCAGGTGTTCAAGACCAGCCCAGTCAATATGGTGAAACCCTGTCTCTACTAAAAATACAAAAATTAGCCAGGCATGGTGGCGTGCCTGTAATCCCAGCTACTCGGGAGGCTGAGGCAGGAGAATCGCTTGAATCTGGGAGGCAGAGTTTGCAGTGAGCTGAGAACGTGCGATTACACTCCAGCCTGGGCAATAGAGTGAGACTCAGTCAAAAAACAAATAAACAAACAGACAAAAAAGGCTGGGAACAGTGACTTATGCCTGTAATCCCAGCACTTTGGGAGGCCAAGGTGGGCACATCACAAGATCCGGGAGTTCGACACCAGCCTGGCCAACATAGTGAAACCCCATCTCTACTGAAAGTAAAAAAATCAGCTGAGCGTGGTGGCATACACCTATAATCCCAGCTACTCAAGAGGCTGAGGCAAGAGAATCACTTGAACCCGGGAGGCGGAGGTTGTAGTGAGCTGAGATCGTGCCACTGCACTCCAGCCTGGGAGACAGAGCAAGACTCTGTCTCAAAAAAAAAAAAAACCTAAAATCTGCCAACACCCCTTGCCAGCCCTAAATGCCTTACTTCCACATGTATTTTATGTGAGAAGCACATAAAAAAACAAAACATCTGTCTTGTTTAAGTGGGTGTTAGTATGGGTTTTTCTCTGATGTGCAGGCCAGCCTGATCCTGACTGACAGAGCTCCCGAGGCCATCACTCATACTTGATCTGCATACACTTTGCACACAACTCTAACCGGCTTGTTCCATCTGGAGGCTCCTCCCAAAGAAGATAATTGACAACAGAAGAGAAAGGGTGGGCAGGGAACATTGTTAGAATCAAGTCAGGCACACTCATAGCAACACCAACAGAAAAAAGAAATGGAAAAGTTATATACAGTCACCCACACTTTCAGGAGGCATAGCTATCTATATGTGGCCATTTCCTAAAAAGACAAGCAGCAGAATTACATGAGTTAAAAAATCCTAGAGATTATAACTAAATACAGTAGAATTCAAGAATTAACAAGGCCCTTATAATATTAAAAAGGAACTGAGTTTACTCGTGGCAGCCTGATTAAAGATGATTTTTGTACATATTATTACTGAGGACAATCTCTGAGAAAAGATTTCCTTGTAGGTTTTTGAGACATGATTTCATATTCTTATACTTTTTTCCTTAAAAGAATCTCTGAAAGATAATTTGCTAATGCCCAATTCCATTTTTGAATTAGGCGAACAAATAAAAAAGACACAAAAGCAATCTTAATTCAGTCAGAGATGTTCAAATTAAGCTCAATCTGCACATTAATTTTGTGCCTGGAGGAGCGACTGCATAGCTGTCCCACGATGCCCTGGGGAGCACAGCAGCACCATTTTTCTGTGAAGAACCCTAGATCTCAGGGAAATATTCGAGAACAGAGCAGGGACTGTCCGTAGGAAAGCCCATGGTCTGCAGAGCGCCCATCTCCACTTTCTCACTGAGAAACTAGAGTTAACGTTTCTTCTATCATTTGTTATTTTGTTTTGTTTGGGGTCACAATATGCTTTTTGCTTCTTAGGGTTCTAAAATGCCTTGAGATCAACCAATACTAAGTTCAGTTTAGAAACTCAAAAGAAGAAAGAGTACTTCCGTGAACATTTTTCTCCTTATTCCATCAACCCCAAAGAAAAAGAAACAAATGATTTAAGACATACATCTATTTCCTCACTAGCAGTGTCAAAAAAAAAAAAAAAAAAAAAAAAAAAGAACTTAACCCCTAAAATCATGTAAGTCCTTCCCTTCTTGATTCTATTTGGGCTTACTAAAATTAAATCTCCATAGACATGTCAATCTCTCATTTCCAGTAAACTTCAGAGTTTTCTATCCTTTATTATACTCAGAAATGGGGTTCATAGTTATCAAAAAAAATGACTCATTTTTTCATTATGGTCCACCACACACTGTTCACATCCAAGCCACAAGGAACTGGTGGTACAGACCCACACCACTCCATCCCCTGACTTTGCTCTATTTTCACCACCAGAAATGCACATGCCCTGTTTCCTACTGTCTATTTTACACTGCAAGGCCCACATCAAATGTCTTCTCTATGAAGCTATGAAGCCTTTCCTCGCCTTCTATATTAGAATTAACCTCTTCCTCCACTTTCAACAAATAAATACTTCAGTGACCACTGAATGCTGGGCACTATTTTAGGGTAAAGGGAAACAACAGAGAGAAAACATGGCAACATGCCACCCTTCTACTGGAAGAGATAAACATTAATCAAATAATCAAAGAAAACATGTAAAATTGTGATATATGCCATAAATGGGTGGCCTTGGCGCTCTATGATAAAGGAGATGTGATCAGTTATATGTTAAATCAGAAACTGTAAAGGACCTGAAATTTTATCCAGCTCGCAAGTTAACAAAATAGCCTGCCAATTTTACATACATACAATGACAGAAGATACAAGACTCCTGGGTCAGAAACATGGATAGTTTGTTATACCAAAACAGCAGCCAGGACAGTCTCTTGTATAGCTCCTCCACCCCCCATCTCCACAGGGCTGTGGATGAGGGACCAACGTTACCTGCTCATGCAGTAAGGTGCACCACAGGAGAGGAACCCTCAATTTTAGAAGACTGACTCTTATAAGGCTGTTCATCTGCTCATACACCTCTCTGGAGAGAAAGAGAGAGTAATGTAAGCAAATCTCTGGGGAAGAGGAGGAAACATCATCACTACTCTGGAATGTGAGCAAATGGCTCCAGGAAGGTATATTCTAAATGTCTCTAGGAAAACACCATCTCTAGCCTCCAAGAATATTTGCTATTCAAGCATGTCCTTCGCTCAGGAGGCTCAGATGAATGAGAAACGAGAGAAATCCACAGAACTGTCTCCTCACATCATGAACATCTGAGAAATTTTCCCTAAGAAATAAAGTGTGTGCTGAAGAATAGGTAGGAGTTGATGGGACTGGGGGGACTTGGGAGCACTGCATCCAGGCACATAAATTAGCATGTGCAATGCCAGGAACAGGAGAAAGCATGGTGCTTTCAAGGAAATGCTGCATGGCTGTAGCACACGTCACTAAATCAATCTGAACAGACAGACAGGGACCAGGTCATGCAGGACCTTGCAGGTTCATATTAAGGATGTGATTGCTTATTCCAAGGGCAATGAGAAGCTAAAGGTGTGTTTTAAGCCAAGAAATGATACAAACAAACTTGTGTTTCAACACAGCCACTCTCTATGTTGCAGAGGATGGACTAGAGTGGAATCAAACCTTGTATTCTGGCTTCCCACAGAGTCTTTAAAATGGCCGACTCTTTGAGCTTACTTCTACCACATGCTAGTCTTTTCCTTGTACACCCCCCACCAACAATGCAGCCCAGCACCTCTGAATTTGTCATTGCAGAAGAGGCAAAATCCCACCTCCATTCTTTCAGGGTCCTAGTTAGGCCTGAGTTTAAATTGTCATAAGACAGGTCAACAGAAGAACACCCAGCTTATTTATTTATTTATTTATTTATTTATTTATTTATTTTAATTTCTCATTTTAATATTTATTTATTTATTTATTTATTTATTTATTTTGAGATGGAGCCTCGCTCTGTCACCCAGGTTGGAGTGCAATGGCACAATCTCGGCTCACTGCAACTTCTGCCTCCCAGGTTCAAGCAATTCTCCTGCTTCAGCCTCCCAAATAGGTGGGACTACAGGCACATGCCACCATGCCTGGCTAAGTTTTAGTAGAGACAGAGTTTCACTATGCTGGCCAGGGTGGGTCTTGAACTCCTGACCTCAGGTGATCTGCCTACCTTAGCCTACCAAAGTGCTGGGATTGCAGGCGTGAGCCACCGCACCTGGCCAACAACTTTTTTATAAAACAGGTTTCACACTGCACAGGAGCACTCATAAGGAAATGAAGACCCAAAGAACCAGTTTGAGTCAAACATTTATATACAGAATGGGACAAAGAGTAGTAAATTCTGAATATATGATAAGGCAAAGGAGCTTGAGCTAGAATAGTTAATTGGGCAGAGAAGTGGTCAAGAAGATAAGAGTTAGTGTAACAAAGTCTGTGTTGTATAGATGTCCTTCAGCCTCAACTTTTCCATCATTGAAGATTAGAATGTTATTTAATAGGGAGGACATCTTTCACAACAGAATTTCATCTCCTGCTTTTAAGAAACAAAAAAGAGGTCAGAATGGTCTTCTTGCACCTGCTGTTTTTCAAGTGCCTTTAATTCAAAGTAATCGATGTGCCAAAATGGTATATTTTTAACTCCTTCATCATTTATTGTTCACTTACATTGTGCAGAATAGTAATTTGAATCAAAATTATTTTCATCATTGAATCAGTAGAAGAGAAGCCCCTACCTTCCTGTAGCTTCCATTTTAATGTGCTTTGATAGATGAATGTGGTTAATCTCAATTACAGTCTGTTAATCTTTCCACTTCTTTACTTAGGATACTGCAGTGCGTCCACCATAGAAAAGACCCAGATAAAGATAATTTAGATTTGCCAGATGTTCAGCTGCTCTCAGAAATAGCTCCTGAATTCAGTAAAACCAGGGTGGCTTTGAATGAGGTCTGTGATCTGGTATTGGTGGCCTTATTTTATATATATATATATATAACATATATGTGTGTGTGTATATATATAATATATATATATAATACACACACACATATATGTTTTATATATATATATATATACACACACATATATATTATATATATATACACACACATATATATACACACACACACACGTGTGTATATTATATATATACAAGGACTTAGGAATCAACCTAAATATTCATCAATGGATGAATGAATAAAGAAAATGTGGTATGTATGTACACAGTGGAATACTACCCAGCCTTTAAAAAAGAAGAAAATCCTGTCATTTGAAACAACATAGAAACCTCAAGGTTTCTTGAGGACATTATGTTAAGGGAAATAAGCCAGGCACAGAAAGACAAATACTGCGTCATCGCACTTATATGCAGAATCTACAAAAGGACAGTTCATAGAAGCAGAGAGTAGAATGGTGGCTACCAGGAGCTGCAGAATAGGGGTGGGGATTGGCGGGTTGTTGTTCAAATCATACAAAATTTTAGTTAGACTGGAGGGACAAATTCAAGAGATTTATGGTACAACATGGTGACTATGGTTAATAACAATGTATCATATACTCAAAATCACAGAGAGAGTAGATTTTAAGTGTTCTCACCACACACACAAAAAAATGATAAGGCTATGAGGTAATGCATATGTTGATTAGCTTGAGTGAGCTATTCCATAGTAGATAGATATATCGAGACATCATGGTGTACACCATAAATACATGCAATTGTACTGCTCAATTAAAAATTATTTTTAAAATTAAGTTTTTCCAAAAAAAGACAAAATACAAAACGCAGCTCTGAATCTAGAGCCAGGGTAAATGTAAAGGATCTGAAATCTTGACTAGTCTGATGAGAGAAAATTAAGATAGAGACTGGAAGAACACAATGGGGTTAGAAGGGCAGAGGATGCAATGGCTTCCAGTAACAACTTCTTTAGAAATAGCTGATTGGTTTTATATAGGAGATGCTGTTAAAAGTGTTACCTTCTGCATTTTCCCCTTCACCACAAATTTAATAACTTTATTTTCACGGCAGCTCCATCAATTTTGGTTTGGATGTGCTTCCCCAGAGCGTTTGCATAATATGTATCCCACAGGTTTCATTTCTGTAAATCACTGCTTTGTGGGGGGATAAGGGGGGTGGATTCCAGGCGAGCTCCAGCCTTTGAGTAAGTTTTGAGACCAAAAGGAGATTGCATTTCCTGATTGCTAAGTTATCTCTGCTACTCACTGAGAAATTATTTTTCCTATAACACTTTCGTTTGTATATTCGATAAAGTTAATATCTGTGAAATCAGTTGATTCTCACTGCGCTAAATTATACTAGAATAGACAGAAGATTGACTTCCTGGTATTGACAAGAGAGAACTCTCAATGTCTTTTGACTTATTATCTCTGGCAGTTGGAAAGGATTACAATAACACACAAAATTACTTTACAGGGTATGTTTGGAGAGCAAAGAAAACTAATGGAGAGATGGGTTCTTGGGGTATTTTTGTCTTTTGATGAAGATTTCCATTTCCTGTCAAACATTTCTCCTGAAATAAACTAGCGGCACACAATGCAAATTGATTTATCCGCACCTAAAGAAATACCTGAGGTTTAATTGCCTCTGCAATATTTATGCTTACATAAATAATTCAATGGCAAATTAATCCAGCTTTCATAATTACCTCCCACAGAGGCACATGGCTGAGTCCCAAGGACTTAATTATGGCTTGATGAAGGCATTTAGGTCACTACAACCAACAAACCATATAGAAACATTTTAAAGACATAAAGGAAAGCAATCCATAGCTTTCAAGTCTAAGTAAGTTCTTATGAAGAAATACAGTATTTGTGGTTGATCTTAAACGCTGTGGACTTCAGGAAACACTGCTCCATTCATGATGAACTTTCTAAAAATACATTGTCTTCAACATCATCCAAGAGCATATAGCACATCAGGTGCTTACATTTGCACTTGAGTGATATCTTTGCCCTAACTTGGCATATTTCCCTCATAAACTAGTACAGCTATTTCTTCTTTGGTGTTTCATTCATCAAATTCAGCTGTCGTATGTTGAGCCACTGGTCTACTTTCATTTTGCTCACTCTCCTCTAATTCTTCCCTAGGCCAAGGCTGTATTCCTGGACATAGCTTTCAGGCAGAGGAGAGGCCAGTTAGCTCAGCACCTGCACCTTATTATATTTTACTAGCCATTTAACAACTTTTCTCTTCTTCCAAAATTTCATATTTTAAGTCAGGACCACCCAAAAAAGATAAAAACCATACATCCTGTCATTCACCAATTGGAATAGGAGCTAAAATTGGCATTGAATGTTATAGCTTATTAAATGGTTTGATTACATTATCTGGGATAGCCTACCCTTAACAGAACTGGGAGGGAATTAGAATAATTCAACCATATAGACAAGAATCTGAGGCTTAAAGAGGTAAAGTAGTATGAACAAGATAATAATTAGTAGAGCCAGGCTCAAACACAAGTCTTCTTATCCTAGCATGTGAGCAGGGACTTTGTTTGATTCACTCATCTGTGTCTAGATCCTAGAACAGGGCCCAGTACATAGTAAGCTCCCAATAAATATTTGTAAAATGAATGCATTATAATCCCCATGTGCTTTGCTCTGCGTCATGCTGCCTTTGTAGGAAACACATGATTCTGCTACTTTGAATGATGTTCACCCTCTGGCTTCTCGTATTCTCTTTCCCACAGTCCATCCAATGTATGCTTCAAACTCAGGTGACTGCCACCCAGACCTCTAACAGCACCCACGTCTCTCTACAGCATGACTCTGTTCATATTAATTTACGATACAGCTGAGCACTTGGTCATGCACTAATCTGTATTGGCTTCTAATTGTATGTTTGTCTTGTCTCTCAGTTCCTCTCAGTCTTTTTTATTTCAGCCAACCCAGGTGTGTCTGTGTGAATCTGCAGGTGGGATTCATTTGTACTGAAGATTAAATAGCTAAACTGCAAAATTTTGGCAAGGCAGCAAGCTGAATCCTTTTAATTCTTGCTACTACAGTGAAAAGAAGGCAGAAAAACCCATCACAATCTCCAACATCCCACCCCAAACATAAGAAATATGTCTAACAAAATAATTACTTTGATAGAGTAAATAATAGTTTTAAACCCTCTTATTTCTAGGACTATAGGAATCGAACTAAGTAGTAGATAGTAAAAGAAAGGAAGTCACATGGAAGATTCTTCTAGGTGTCAATCCATTTCCTGCTAAAACCAACAATAGCCTATCAGACCCCGCCAGCCCCAGGACAGAAGATAACTTCTTTTACAGTAGGTGTTTTGCATACTGAATTTGTAGTAAGGAGAGTCTCACCTTCAAGAACTTGTGCAGAAAGTTCCACCTGGCTGATGGCTCCCACAATATTCTAGTGAGGAGAAATTCATGAAAACAGCAGCACTAACCAGGAGCCATACCTGTAAGTGCTTTTTAAATCCTGTACATATGGTACAAATGAATATGGATATAGGTGTGTTGCTTAATAAATAACTTCACGTTTTTCATTGTGTAGATCACTCATTCTCAGTTCTTAAGTAAATAAGAACTTACTTACGTGCACTTAACAAGCATCTACCTTGCTAAGTGCTCATGACAGGGTAATCACCATACAGGTGCCTAGAATGAGCTGATGGATGAACAGACTGCCTGGTGAGTTCAATTAATAAACCGACATCAATATGGCCCCAGATGAGAACAGGTAAGAGGGCTTTCACTCAAGCTCCTTTCTTCTTTGAGTCTATGTTTCTTATCTGCATACTTTTCCCATATCCTGACCTTGAGGAACACAGAAACTTTTCTTGGGGCCTCTCCCTCACCTCCCTATGTTATAGGCTCTTCCTAATACCTCTTGCAGATGACATTTTTGGGTAACTCTCTGGCTACATGGACTGATGGTGGCTTTCTATTTCACTATGTCCTATCTGCATCCTCTGGCTGTTCCCTTAGTTTAGCTGAAACCCAGGAGCTATGTCCAGTATTTCTTCTTTATCCCCTACAGATATAAGCAAAGGGCAAGTGTTCAATATGTATTTATTGCATCAAAGCTCACTGAATTCTAAGGTTATAAATGCATAATTGTCATGCTGGTCCCCTACCAATTTCAATAAGGATGGTACCATGTTCAAGAGGCCAAAGAAAAGACCTGGAGCCAGCAAACAAGACATAGGGTTTACACACAGGGCAGTTCAGTGCCAGTAGGCGGGACAGGAGAACTACAACTGCTTAAAAAAGGAATGCAGTTTATATAGCATTTTCACTTAGCACCCTCCCTCAGCAAACTCCACCTGGCAACTCTCATTTAACCCAAAACAAAGGGCCTCAACACCCTGTATGGCCTGTATTCCATGGGATGGACCAGGGGTTCAGCTATTCCTTACAGATAAGGAGTGAATCTCTGGGTTGGCCACTCCCAGATTCCTTAGCTCAGAACTCCAAACCTACATTCTTCTTTGACCACAGGGTGATTCTCAGCTGTTTAAGTTATTGCTGTCAGGTGCATCTGCGATACAGGGTCATTCTCAGGGTAGACTTCAGTTATTGCTGTCAGATGTGTCTGCCATACACAAATATTTTCAGGTATTAAAATGTAATAATTAAAACATGGATTATTAACCTGTGCTCTGTAAATGGATTTCACTGGAATTCCCTTCAAGCTGTATGAAAATTTTCATGGCCGGGCGCGGTGGCTCAAGCCTGTAATCCCAGCACTTTGGGAGGCCGAGGCGGGCGGATCACGAGGTCAGGAGATCGAGACCATCCTGGCTAACATGGTGAAACCCCGTCTCTACTAAAAATACAAAAAACTAGCCGGGCGTGGTGGCGGGCGCCTGTAGTCCCAGCTACTCGGAGGCTGAGGCAGGAGAATGGCCTGAACCTGGGAGGCGGAGCTTGCAGTGAGCCGAGATCGCGCCACTGCACTCCAGCCTGGGTGACACAGCGCGAGACTCCGTCTCAAAAAAAAAAAAAAAAAAGAAAATTTTCATGCTGGGTACAAATGTTCATTTTTCTGGAAGGGGGATAATTAACCTTCATCAGCTTCTCAATAGGATCTACTACCAGAAATGAGAGGCCTGCTACCAAAAACCCTGTAGCAGCTGCAGAAAGGCCAAGAGATCTGATCTTTCTGTAAGTAGGTTATGTTTCTGCAGACTCAACAATCCTCTTTGTTATATAAGACCCCTGTCAGGAAAGACAAAAGGGCATCAGTGTAGACCACAATTTCTTCAAAAGTAATATTTACAAGATTTGTTTATGTTGGAGAATCCACTCTAAAGGTTACACTTTTTTTTTTAAACAGGGTCTCACTTTCTCACCCAGGCTGTAGTACATTGGCACGAACATGGCTCCCCAAGCCTCAGCCTCAAAGGCTCAAGTAATTCTCCCACCTCAGCCTCCCAGGTAGCTGGAACTACAAGCACATGCCACCGCACCTGGCTAATCTGTGTATTTCTTGTAGAGATGCGGTTTCACCATGTTGCCCAGGCTGTTCTGACTCCTAAGCTCAAGTGATGTGCCCACTTCAGCCTCCCAAAGTGCTGAGATTACAGGCATGAGCCATCAGGCCCAGCCGGTTACACCTTGATGGTCATGGGCCTAGCAAGATGCAACTACAGGAAAGAAGTGGAGTCTGTCTAAGAAAAGCATCTGGCAAAATTAGCTCCTGTCCAAAAAGCCAGGGTAAAGAGTCTCTTTTGCAGAAATATTTGAGAGTTTCATCATTTTCCCAAGAGCCTCTCTTTATCCTTTAATATTCAAATCATTCTCTTTCAAGGGGCCTCTCATGCCACTATCACAGCTGATTTTCTGTTCTTCACTTGTTAACTGGTCTAACTCTGCCAGATTCTCATTTCTCAATGATAAGACTCCCAGCATTGCTTACATGAAATCCTGCATTTTGTGTAAGATTTGCAGTTTCATATTTCAATTTGCCTTGTGTTTGCATTGAAACATCAGATGTTGATACACTGGGTGGGCTGGACACAAGGATTAAGCAGGAAGGTATGTCTAAGAGCAGATATTTTATAATTAGTCAGTTAATGAGCTAATACTTTCATGCTGCTATATTCTAACAAGTTTGTAACTGCTGTGACTTAGGTAATAAATATTCAATTAATGAGGACCCCTCCTGTACATCAAAACATTAACAGCAGTGATATCTGAGTAGCAGGATTATGGGTAACAAAAGTAATAAGTGATATTAATTGTTTGCTATGAATGTTAAGCACTTTACAAGCATGACCTCATTCAATGGTCACAGAAACCCCCTGAGAGAGCTACGATTATTTTCCCTCTCTTCAAATGAGGAACGTAAGGTTTAGAGAGGTTAAAAATACTTACCCAAGGTCACATTGTTATGTGGCAGGGCAGGGATTTAACACAGCTTGTCTGACTTCAGAGCCCAGACCCTTAACCTCCCCACTTATTTGTATTTTCTTTTTTAATACAAAGAAAATTTATAACTAGTGCCATAACGGGAGAAAGTGGCTGTTTCTTTTTTTTTTTTTTTTTTTTTTTGAGACGAAGTCTCGCTCTGCCGCCCAGGCTGGAGTGCAGTGGCACAATCTCGGCTCACTGCAAGCTCCGCCTCCCGGGTTCACGCCATTCTCCTGCCTCAGCCTCCCGAGTAGCTGGGGCTACAGGCGCCCACCACCGCGCCTGGCTAATTTTTTCTATTTTTAGTAGAGACGGGGTTTCACCATGGTCTCGATCTCTTGACCTTGTGATCCGCCCGCCTCGGCCTCCCAAAGTGCTGGGATTACAGGCGTGAGCCACCGCGCCCGGCCGAAAGTGGCTGTTTCTTAAAACCACTGAGCACAACTACCATTTTGTATAGATTTTCGAAGTTATATTTCCCAATCTGTTTATGGTCCATTTCGTAAGTCCCACCTCCAAAGTTTATTTCTCTGGGCCTTTATTAGCACTGGTACTTAAATTTCTTTCTACAAAATGAATATTTTAGTCAAAGATTTTTAGCTACTAGCTTACCTCTGGCTGGAAGCCTATGGCTTTTGTTGTTTTCAAATTTCCTCTTTTGGCAGGAATATGAACTCATCTCTTTCTCCTAAGCTCCTTAAAGCAGAGAGGTTACTTAGAAAGCTGAACTAGAGAGGAAGGGCCAGAAATTGTATTTTATCCTGCAGGGGACAAGAAAGATGTGCATTTTTTCATTTGTAAATATTTGTTCATATTCTTTAATCATTTGTTCAGTAGACACTAAATATTATCTGTATATATTTTTATTCATTTTACATGTTATTAATAGTAATGCCTTAACCACATATATGAGACTGCTAAAAAATATACATAAGTAGCCTTGTGAAGCAAACAGGAGACTATAGGAACAGAAGAATTATGGGAGGGAGTGGAGGTGGGAAGTCCTCAGACAGACTTTAGGAATGATGAGGAGATAATGGAAATAACATGGCCCCGAGAGGCAGACTGGGGAGGGCATTACTCCCAGAAGCCCTCTGATGTTTCCCTTTCCCACAACAGTGTTGGCAGCAGCTCTGTGGCAAGGGTGGTTGTGACCAGTACAAAGGGAGCTTGTCTAAGCTATGGTGCCATCAACAATGGAATATCTTGACACATTAGACACTGGGTGGGCTGGATACCATTTGCCAAGAAGAGCAGCCAAACAGCAGAATCCCCAGGACCTCACGTGACCCCTTGTGATAGCAACATCAGGACTTACTGGATACTTGTTAGATTCTTCCAGTTTTTCTCCAACAACCCAGCATATCAAAGAATGATATCTGGACTAAATAAACCCATGGATGAAGAGACTTCAAAAGATAAAATAAAGAATTTCTTGACAGTGTGATATGAACTTAAAAGTACCCCAGGCTGGCGAAGTAGTAGTGAGATATACTTACAGAGTAGGTCTACTCTTTTATATTATTTTCCCTTCTATCTTAGTTTAATTGATTTTTATAGAGCAGAAATTTGAGGCCTTTTTAATATAATTAAACCCATCAGCCTTGTTTATAATAGTTTTCTATTGCTCTAACAAAAATTCACAGTCCTAAGGCATGCCCTGTGCTAAGTATTAGGCAAAAGACTAGAGGGTCTCATTCAATTCAACAAAGGCTCTAGCCCTGTTGCCCTTCACAATCTGTGTAACAATTCTTTTTCATGTCTTACAACTTTGTATCCTTTTTATAACATCACATCCTCTTTGTTTACAGTATATGGAATGAGGCATGGATCTAAGTTTATTTATCTCCATACCAATAATTAGTATACCTAAGAAAAGGGGTCTACAAACTATGGCTTGTGGATTTGGTTTGCTGCCTGTTTTTATAAATAAAGTTTTATTGGAACACAGTTACACTCACTTGTTTACATCCTGTCTGTGGCCGCTTTCACACTACAAAAGCAAAGCTGAGTAGGTGCAAAGTCAAAAATACTTACTATCTTGCCCTTTACACAAAGTTTGTCTACTCTTACTTAAAAGCATTGATCACATAATTATTCCTTTATCATTTTATCTCATCTCATTTGTTGTTGCTACTGACTACATCAAGAGCTCTCCTTTTCAAGTCACAGTACTAAAGGTACCAGGAAATGTAAATAAAAATTATATACATATATGTGTGTGTTTGTGTGTTTGTGCATGTGTGTGTATACATACATATATAGTGTGTGTGTATTTTAAAGCCAGCCAAACGTTTTCTTTACTGGCTTTTACTATTATATTTTAGGTAAATTATATTAATTAAAATGTTAAAACTTTTTCAAGTTGTAGTTGCAGTGATTTAATATCACTGTGATGCACAACAAGCAACTACGATACTCATCGCCATACAATAACAGGCATTTGTTTAGCTTATGCATCCGCTGAGGATTGGCTGAACTAAGAGGGGCCAACTGGGACAGCTCTGGTCCATCAGCCTCCTTCTGAGACCAGCAGGCTAGCCCAAGCGGGTTTTTTTCATTGTGATGGCAGAAACCCACAAACTTTCCTAAGGCCTAGGCTCAGAACTGGCACAATAACATTTCCTTCATCCTGTTGGCTAAAACAAGTCACAAGGTTAGCCTAGATTCAAGAGGCAGGAAACTATACCAAAAAGCGGTGTAGAAAAAGGCAAGACTGCAGGGAGGGATAAAGAGTTGAGGTCAATGATGCAGTTTATCACATAAGTGTATATACATAAACACACACAGAGAGTTATGTGTTACTTAACAATGGTGTTCTAAGAAATGCACTGTTAGTCAATTTCATCACTATGTGAACATCATAATGTACTCACATAAACCTAGATGATATAGCCCACTACACAACTAAGCTGTACGGAACAGCCTACTGCTCCTACGTTACAGACCTGTACGACATGTTACCATACTAAATACTATAGGCAGTTGTAACACAGTGCTAAGTTGCATCTAAACATATCTAAACATGGAAAAGGCACAGTAAAAATACAATATAAAAGATAAAATGTGGGCCGGGCATGGTGGCTCATTCCTGTAATCCCAGCACTTTGGGAGGCCAAGGCAGGTGGATCACTTGAGGTCAGGAATTCAAGACTAGCCTGGTCAATATGATGAAACCCCATCTCTACTAAAAATACAAAAATTAGCCAGGTGTGGTGGCAGGCACCTGTAATCCCAACTAATCGGGAAGCTGAGGCAGGAGAATCACTTGAACCCAGGAGGTGGAGGTTGCAGTGAACCAAGATCGTGCCACTGTACTCTAGCCTGGGCAACAAGAGTGAAACTCCATTTCAAAAATAAAAAAGATAAAATATGTCACACATGTATTGGGTACTCACCATAAGTGGAGTTTGCAGGACTAGAAGTTGCTCTGTATGAGTCAGTGAGGGATGAAGAAATGGGAAGCCCTAGGACATCACTGCACACTACTGTAGACTTTATAAACACTGTACACTTAGGCTACACTAAATTTAATTTTAAAAATAGTTTTTGGCCAGGCACAGTAGCTCACACCTGTAATCCCAGCACTTTGGGAGGCTGAGGCAGGTGGATCACCTGAGGTCGGGAGTTTGAGACCAGCCTGACCAACATGGAGAAACCCCATCTCTACTGAAAATACAAAATTACCCAGGCGAGGTGGTGTATGCCTGTAATCCCAGCTACTCGGGAGGCTGAGGCAGGAGAAACGCTTGAACCCGGGAGGCGGAGGTTGCAGCGAGCCGAGATCACACCACTGCACTCCAGCCTGGGCAACTGGAGCGAGACTCTGTTTCAAAAAAAAAAGAAAAATTTTCTTTCTTTAGTAATAAATGAACCATAGCATATTGTAACTTTTTTACTTTATACATTTTTTATTCTTTAAACTTTTTGACTCTTATAATGACACTTAGCTTGAAACACACACATTGTATAGCTGCACAAAAATATTTTTATATCCTTATTCTATAAGCTTTCTTATTTAAAAACTTTAAAATTGTCTTTTCACTTTTGAAATGTTTTTGTTAAAAACAAAGACACAAACACACACATTAACTAAGGCCTACGTAGGGTCAGAATCATCAATATCACTGTCTTCCACCTCCACATTTTGTCCCATTGGAAGGTCTTCAGGGTCAATAGCACCCATGGAGCTAAAATAAAATAAATAAAAACAAGGAGGTTGAATCAGGGTATCTGAATTACCCAACATCAAACAGTTTGGAAGGTGCAGAAGCAGAACTTGAATCCAAGTCTGCTATTTCCAAAGGCTCTTCTCTAGGCCACATCTGAATTATTACGTTTATCTAATATGGTAGAAATACCTAGCTGCCTGCTAAAATTCAATTCCTGTTATACACAGAATAGAATTTTTGTCACCCAGGGGCCCTTGAATAGAAGTTCAAAAGAATTATTTCCACCAACAAAACGTGAGCAGGATGCCTTCTTCTGGAATGCTTCCTGAAGGAACTGCCTGAAGCTGTTTTACAGGCTTTTTTAAGTAGAAGGAGTATACGCTAAAACAACAGAAGCATAACGTATTATAAATACAGGCCAGATGCAGTGGCTCACGCCTGTAATCTCGGCACTTAGGGAGGCCGAGGCGGGTAGATCACAAGGTCAGAAGATCGAGACCATCCTGGCTAACACGGCGAAATCCTGTCTCTACTAAAAATACAAAAAATTAGCCAGGTGTGGTGGCCGGTGCCTGTAGTCCCAGCTACTAGGGAGGCTGAGGCAGGAGAATGGTGTGAACCCGGGAGGTGGAGCTTGCAGTGAATCGAGATTGTGCCACTGCACTCCAGCCTGGGCCACAGAGGGAGACCCCATCTAAAAAAAAAAAAAAGGATATTATAAATACATAAACCAGTAACACAATTGTTTAGTATCAAGTGTTATGTACTATACATAATTGTATGTGCTACACTTTTATATGACTGGCAGTGCAGTTGGTTTTTTTAAAAATATTTACATTCTTATGTAAATAGAGATGAGGTCTCACTATGTTGCCCAGGCTGGTCTCAAACTCCTGAGCTCGAGTGATCCTCCCATCTTGGCCTCCCAAAGTGCTGGGATTATAGGTGTGAGCCATTGTGCCAGGCCATCAGTTGGTTTGTTTATACCAGTATCATCACAGATATGTGAGTAGTGCATTATGCTGTGATGTTAGGACAGCTATGATGTCAGTAGGTGACAGGAATTTTTAAGCTCTATTATATCTTTGGGACCACTATGTGCTTCATTGTTGACTGAAACATCATTATGCTGCACATGACTGTATATGTGTGTGTGTGTGTGTGTATTTGAACTTTAAAGCACATTTGCATTTTTACATGCATTCCAACATGACAAAGGTCCTAGGAATTAGATATCACCACTATTGTCTTATAAAAATGAGGAAGTTGGCCAGGCACAGTAGCTCACATCTGAATCCCAGTGCTTTGAGAGGTTGAGGCAGGAGGATCACTTGAGGCCAGGAGTTCAAGACCAGCTTGAGCAACATAGCAAGACCCTGCCTTTACAAAGAAACTTTTTTTAATTAGCTGGGTAGTGTGCCACATGCCTGTAGTCCTAGCTACTCAGGAGACTGAGGTAGGAGGATTGCTTGAGCCCAAGAGTTCAAGGCCACACTGAGCTATGATCATGCCACTGCACTCCAGCCTGGGTAATAGCACAAGACCAAGACCCTGTCGCTAAAATAAATAAATTAATAAAATAATTAATTAATTAAAATTAAATAAATAAAAATAAATAAAAACAAGGAGGTTAGGTCGGGATATCTGAATTACCCAAGGTCAAACAGTTTGGAAGGTGCAGAAGCAGAACCTGAATCTAAATCTGTCTATTTCCAAAGGCTTTTCTTCTCTAGGCCACATTTGGATTATTAAATTGATCTAATGTAGTAGAAATGCCTATAAACAAAATTCATTCCCTATTGTAAACAGAATAGAATTTTTGCCACCCAGGGCCCCTTGAATAGAAGTTCAAAAGAATTATTTCCACCAACAAAATGTGAGCAGAAGTGATGTATACCATGTCCAGGCCACAGCTTTCTGGTGAAAGGCCTGACCCCTCCACACTCTCTTTCCCCTTTGGCTAGGTGGAGTAAGAAGACAAGGCTGTCCAATGGACTTTCTGAGATCGTGAACATATTTTACATTTGCCCTATCTCATATGGTATCCATTAGCCACATATGAACACTTGAAATATGTAAAGCACAACTGAGGAATTGAGTTTTTAATATTATTTAACTTAATATAGTTTAAATTAAAATGTAGTTACTGGCCGGGTGCAGTGACTCATGCCTATAATCCCAGCACTTTGGGAGGCCGAGGAGGTGGATCACCTGAGCTCAGGAGTTTGAGACAAGCCCGGCCAACATGGTGAAATCCCGTCTCTACTAAAAATACAAAACTAGCCGGACATGGTGGTGCATCCCTGTAAATCCCAGTTACTCGGGAGGCTGAGGCATGAGAATCGCCTGAACCCAGGAGGCAGAGGTTGCAGTGAGCCAAGATCACACCATTGCACTCCAGCCTGGGTGACAAGAGCGAAACTCCATCTCAAATGAATAAATGAATAAGTTTTTAAAAATGTAGTCACCGTATTGGACACTGCAGCTGAATAGATGGTGAGGCTGCACAATGGAAGCCTAAGTCCCTGAATCATCATTAGAGGAGAGCAAACACTCTCCTATTATATATCCTTTATAAGTTTTGGGGGGATGGAGAGAGTGTATTTGATTTTACAATTAACCTACCGCTAGTAAAGTAATCCTAATTAATTTAATTTTCGCAAGGATTTCACCAAATAGAGTATTTGGGGGTGAGATTGAAAACATTTGAAAAGGAATTGGAGAATGTAAATGTTCCCCAAATTGGTAGAACTGTTTGGCAGAGGCCAAATACTGGACAACACTTTCAGAAGCAAAAGAACACATATCAAACAAACAAATTTTTGGCAGGCTGCTGTGGCAGATCACCTGAGGTCAGGAGTTCAAGACCAGCCTGACCAACATGGTGAAATCCCGTCTCTACTAAAAATACCAAAATTAGCTAGTCATGGTGGCGCACGCCTGTAATCCCAGCTACTTGTGAGGCTGAGGCAGGAGAATTGCTTGAAACCAGGAGGCGGAGGTTACAGTGAGATCGCGCCATTGCATTCCAGCCTGGGCAACAAGAGCGAAACTCTGCCTCAAAAAAAACAAAAAAACAGAAATCTTTAAAATGGTTATAGTGTGATATTTCTATCATTTCCTTCTAATGGTATTATAAATTAAACTCCCTTTTACTACAGAAATAATTTGCCTTTCTCACTGATACATAAACTATCACTTTGAGGCAACCTGACATATAGTATACAACATAAAGGACCTTTTTATAAAACCCACCAGTTCCCTAGAGTGGTTGTACCTTTTATTGGTATTTACTGTAACAACCCAATACTTCTAATGAGTTGTGAAACCTGACTGCCCTGTGCACTTTCAAAATAAATAGCAACGCTGGAGTAGCTCCCTGAACATTACTGCCATTTATCACTTGCAAGATAGTCACCACGGCCGGCGCCCTGCATTACGGATGGGTTTATGCCAGCGTCCTAGAATATATGCTTTTATTCTTCCAGTGGGGTTACGAAAGAAAACTTTGAGCATATACTCTTAATTGGCCATTAACATTGTAATTGTGAAGGTTGGGGAAATCTTGGCTCACTGCTCTCTCATATACTGTCGCATGTAGGGATCAGTTGACAATGAAAAGAATATTTACACATTAAACCACCAGAAAACTGATTACTGTTTAGCTTGTGTTTATTTTACAAATAGCTCTAAGTACCACCAGGAAAGGTCACCATGATGGATATGAATGGCAGTGAGTCCTCATTGGTAAAGGGGCTGCTGGTTTAATGACAGTCAAGGCCGTGGCGCAGGATGATCCAGAAATCTTTAACACGGTTATAGTTTGATATTTCTATCGTTATCTACTCTCAGGTTTCTCTAGCACCTTTCTCTAGAAAGACCTTTTCACTCTCAGCTTGGAGCCTGTGATTAGGAATCAGACAGAGCCGGTTTATACTGTGGCTCCTTTTCTTACTAGCTGAGTGACCATGAGCAGGTTACCTCTCTGAACCTGTCTCTTCTTCCTTGTGAGGATTAAAGGGAATAGTGCAGATACAATGTGAGGCATGTACTAACTGCACATTGGAAGGATTCAATACATGTAGCTGTTATCTATTTTCAGAGAGTTCTCCATCCTGCCCCTATCAAATGCCACCCCCTATAAGTACAGCCCTAAGTGTCATGTGGCAACCTTGACTCCATTTCATTTCTAAAGCCTCAATCTTACTCAACTGAAAACAGCCTCTAAGATAACTGAGAAACATGGACACATTTTTTAAAACCAGATAAAAATGAAGCCACGCCAACAGGTAATGCACACAGGTCACTCTGGCTATAGAATGGAGCGATGGGAGATTAGAAGATACACAAAACAGGGCAGTCAGACATCGTCTTCTTGGTACCTTAGATAGAGCTTTCACTGCTTCCCTTACACGGGCTAATGCTTTGAATAATAAACTACATGCCCTTTTATCTTATAAAATAAAATTATTGTAATCATGGAATAGTAATTAATGCTGAGCCCTCCACCTTTATCCTGTTTGTTACCTTGCATTTATATGACTTGCACGCTTATCTCATGCTTGTTACTTAGACGTTGGACATGGCGAGACCCAAGTGACCTGGAGCTTCCTCCATGTGGTCCAAATTCAGATCGGGACTTTCAAATAGTGAATACCATGTGCTTATCAAGGATCTGCCAAGATACTGGCAATTACAGAGGACAAATAACCTACGGATGTGCCCTTGTGCAGCCTCAACTCTCAACTTTCCTGCAAATCATACTCTCTCTCCTTGCTTATTTCTGGCTATTGTTTATGGTTACAAAAAAAGTTATCTAAAGTAAGGGGATTATATAAGATATTACCATAAATACAGGGGCCTACTGTAAAAAACATTTTATAAAACATTTCTCCTGTGAGCTACATCTCAACAGCCCATTATGTTTGTCCAGTGAATACTGATTCCAATCAAGTCTTCTAAGCTCCTTCAATTGATCACTGTGTTAAGCTAGGGATTCTGGAAAGAACATCGTTTCTGAGGGAGTGGTACACAAAAATGTAAAAGCGTGTGTGGCAAACACAGTAAGCAGCCAACAAGTATTAGGGCTCCTTTTTTATAGTGTATTGTTTGTTTCTTGTTTAATTTTTTACCTTTATCTTCTGTTGGACTTGACCATAGTGTAGAGCTGTTAATGGAGCAGCTGTCCAACCAGGGAATAGCTTTTGCCTGACCCCTCACATCTAGGTGGGGTCATGTGACATGTGCCTACTAACAGAATGTAAGTAGAAAGGATATGTGTCACTTCCTGGCTGAGATGGTGAAAAAGATGGCATTGCTTTCTCCACACTCTCCTCTCCAGATGTCAATGCCCAGGGTAATACTGGAAACCATATATGGAACATGGTAGAGCTACAAAACGAAAGAAAAGAATGCTGAAGTCCTGAATCAATTCTCAGAGGCGAGGAGACTGCCTCACTGGAAACAGATTGAACTGTTTAGGGAATGAGAAAGAAACTGTATGTACTGCAGAAACTGATGTTACCTTAATTAATAACATATGTATTAATAATGAAAATCCACTCAAGGCTGGGTATGATGACTCACGCCTGTAACCCCAGCACTTTGGGAGGCTAAGGTGGGGTGGATCACCTGAGGTCAGGAATTCGAGACCAGTCTGGCCAACATGGTGAAACCGCGTCTCTACTAAAAAATACAAAAATTAGCCAGGCATGGTGGCGAGCACCTGTAATCCCAGCTACTTGGGAGGCTGAGGCATGAGAATCACTTGAACCCAGGAGGCAGAGGTTGCAGTGGACCAAGATTGTGCCACTGCACTCCAACCCAGGCAACAGAGTGAGACTCCGTCTCAAAAAAAAAAAAAACAAACTCATAGAACAGAGGGAAAAGAAGTCAAAATGAGCACACTTCTTTTCCTCCCTGGGGGCAGCAGAACCTCTAAAGCAGCTGAGACAAATGAATTTTGAATTTGTATGTGAATGATCAGCCTGAATCAGGACACCCTAGAATTCCTTATTATTCAGTAAATGGCCCACTGTATACAGATTCCCCACTTCCTCATCAAATTATGATTCATCTAGGAGTACCAAAAGAAATATGTTTAACAATTAAAATTCTATGGTAATTTCACACTCAACAATGCCTTGTGTTCATAATTTTAATATTAGATTTGATTGAATATTATTAAATACAGCCTATGCCTTCCAAAATGGGTTGCGTGATGGATCTCGATGAACTCATTAGTAGCTAATGCAGTAGAGATCTTTCTAAATGCTAATGTTTAGCTGCCTTTGGCTCATTAATTAATTTAAAGATTGCATAATTATCACAGCTTTTGATTCAAGTACATCTCCCACTTTTTATTATTGGATAATGCTTATTTGCATGTGAGCATAAAAAAATTACATTATGTTATCCAAAGATAGGTAGCATAATACCAAATAATCATACAGGTTATGTATACATTTGAAAAGGAAAAAAGAAAAGTAAGAAGGGAATGTTCTTTTGAACACATGAGGAGTCAGTACCACTACGAATACTTGTCACTAAAACGAGAGTGATAAAACAAAAGCAGGGGCCGGGTGTGGTGGCTCACACCTGTAATCCCAGCACTTTGGGAGGCCAATGCAGGTGGATCATGAGGTCAAGAGATCGAGACCATCCTAGCCAACATGGTGAAACCCCATCTCTACTAAAAATACAAAAAATTAGCTGGGTATGATGGCAGGTGCCTGTAGTCCCAGCTACTCGGGAGGCTGAGGCAGGAGAATCACTTGAACCCAAGAGGTGGAGGTTGCAGTGAGCCGAGATTGTGCCACAGCACTCCAGCCTGGTCACAAAGCGAGACTCCGTCTCAAAAAAAAAAAAAAAGGGCAGGGATAGGCAAGGAGTTGCTGTCAGGAGGACAGGAGTAAAATACTCATAAGCACCAAAGGGAGGTCTGGTCACATTAAAGAAAAATAGCCCTGTTCTAAAAATCTTAGCAAGGGAAAATCCAAGCTAACAGGAATACCTGAAATTTGAAGTCATTCTTTATAAATCTGATCACTGGAGTCTTCTTTCAAAGGGGTAGTCAGAAAATTAGACCAATTAGAAACACAATTAGAAAACTTTTGACACTTAACGATTTTCTTTCACAATCAGGGTGAGGATTAAAGGGTACTCACCTACAAAAACGTGGTATGAGATGAGTCTAGAATTAATTCCGGGTCACTGTCATCACACACTCAAGGAGATCTGGCAAATGGAGAAAAATTAATGTAACTGCCCAATGGGTTCACCGGCCCTATCTGGGCCAATTTATTAAGACAGGGGAATTGCAATAGAGAAAGAGTTTAATTCATGCAGAGCTGGCTGAATGGGAGACTGGAGTTTTACCATTACTCAAATAAGCCTCCCCTGAAAATTCAGAGGCTAGGGTTCTTCTTCTTCTTCTTTTTTTTTTTTTTTTTTTTTTTTTTTTTTTTTTTTTTTTTGAGACAGGGCCTCACTCTGGAGTGAGAGCACCGTGGCTGAAGTATAGTGGCATGATCATGGCTCACGGCAGCCTCAACCTCCCTGGGCTCAGATGACCCTCCCACTTCAGCCTCCCAAGTAGCTGGGACTACAGCCACCACACCCAGCTAATTTTTAGTATTTTTGTAGAGATGGAGTATCACCATGTTGCCCAGGCTGGTCTCAAACTCCTGGGCTCCAGTGACCCACCCGCTTCAGCCTCCCAAAGTGCTAGGATTACAGGTGTGAACCACCAAGCCTGACCCAGGATTTTCAAGGACAGTTTGGTCAGCCACAGAATGGGTGCTGCTGATTGGTTGGGGATGCAGTCACAGGGATGTGAGTCCTCTGCTGGGTGGGGACACAAGACCAGTTGGCAGATCTAGGTGGACCCATTGGTCATCAGAAATGCAAAAACCCAAAAAGACATCCCAAAAGGCCAACCTTAGGTTCTACAATAGCGATGTTATTTGCAGGAGTAATTGGAAAAGTTGCAAATCCTGTGACATTGACCCATTAGCATATTCAGGCTCCACTCCTGCTCCCAACCTGGTAGTCTTTTACTAGCTTTACAAAGGCAGTTTAGTTTAGGGGAAGTGCTATTATCATTTAAACTATAAATGTCTCCCAAAGTGAGAGTGGCCCAACACCAGGAATAATTAAATGCAGTTTGTAGGTTAAAGGCAAGATCGGAGTTGGTTAGATTAGATCTCTTTCACTATCATAATATTCTCATTACTACAATTTTTGCAAAGGAGCTTTCACTAATGTCATATTCTCATACTTAAGAACAAAGGTAAGAATAAGGTGCTGGAGGCATTCAGAGGAAGAGAAGTGAAACTGGGAATGTTATAGGTAGATAGACAGGTATGAGTGGGGCAGGCCAGCGTTCTCCCCAATCCACTAGGAATGTCGGGGGATGGTTTGCAATGATCGCACTGCCTCTCTAAAAATGGTAATTCAGCAGCCATGGAGAGGCAATCTCCTGAGCGTACACACCTGTTAACATTAAAAGTGTGAATTGAATGCAGGCCCCAGGGAGAAGCAGTTTCTTGGGCATTCATTCACGTTAAGGGACAAAATGCTGAAGTAGGATGTTCTGGGGCAACCACCACCGGAAAAAGGGAAAAAGTCTCAGATGGGCATGCGTGTAAGGGCCTAAGCACACTGCACATGCTCAGTTCCAAAGGTTAGGAACTCCTGCGCATGCGGGAAGCCATTCCTAAGGGAAGAACCAAGGGAAAGAAGCCGGCTTATGAAGCTTTAGGATCGCGGTTAAAGGCCTCTTTTTTAATCTCTTTTCCTCTCTCTCGGACCTTCAGGCACTGGCTTGGGTCTTTTCCAAGCGAATTTTCCTTTCTTTCCTGTTATAAAGTCTTCGTATTTATTTATTTATTTATTTATTTATTTATTTATTTGAGAGGGAGTCTCGCTCTGTCACCCAGGCTGGAGTGCAGTGGCATGACCGCGGCTCACTGCAAGCTCCGCCTCCCGGGTTCACGCCATTCTCCTGTCTCAGCCTCCGGAGTAGCTGGGACTACAGGCGCCCGCCACCACACCTGGCTAATTTTTTTGTATTTTTAGTAGAGACTGGTTTTCACGGTGTTAGCCAGGATGGTCTCCATCTCCTGACCTCGTGATCCGCCCGCCTCGGCCTCCCAAAGTGCTGGGATTACAGGCGTGAGCCACCGCACCTGGCCAGTCTTTTTAAATAAACCTCCACTCCTGTTCAGAAACTTGCCTCAGTCTCTTTTTCTGCTTTATTCCCCTCAGTCGAATTCTTTCTTCTGAGGAGGCAAGGACTGAAATTGCTTCAGACCCATGGGGATACCAGCTGGATCTCTTCCACCTCTAACAGGAGTTGTTTTGATAGATCCCACTGACTTCCCTATGATTTCATTATTGGGACATCTCCTTGCTAAGAAGGACAGTATAGACATTTGTGAGGGGACTTTAACCAAAGAGAGAGCTGGCATAAGCAGGATTTAAGTGATGTTGTATTATTATTATTATTTTGATACAGGGTCCAAACATGAGAATCATGGCAAGGGGGATTACAGGGGCTTTACCGCTTCAACACTCTCTTTTACCCCAACACTCCCAAAATCATGTCCAAGAATGATCACCAATTTTCTGTAACTGTGGCAGTTGCCACTCAGGTAACATTACAAGAAAATTGTCCATGTCTTAATCAACTGAGACATCTAACTCTTTAGCACAGTAAGAAACTAGCCTTGTGCAATCCATAACAGTCAATATTATACAGGAAGCCAATAAGAGGTATATTGAGCTGGGATGAAGATCAAGCTGCTGTAACAAACAGTCCCCAAAATACAGTGACTTAAATAAGAAAGTTCTGGCTCACAGTATGAGCTGGAGGAACTTATACAGGTCAGGGACATAGCTTCTTTCTCATTGCTTCACCATCCCCAAGGATGTTGTCCTCACCTATGTTGTTAAAGCTAAATTGTCATGACATCCATATTACAGCCAAAATCCAGAGACAGATACTTGTCTTTTAAGTAGGAAGTACCTCAGTGGTATACATAGTATACATATCAGTTTGGCTCTTTTCTCTTTCTTTTGTTTTTGTTTTTGTTGTTGTTGTTGTTGTTGTTGTTGTTTTGAGACAGAGTCTTACTCTGTTGCCCAGGCTGGAGAGCAGTGGCACAATCCCGGCTCACTGCAACCTCCACCCTCTTGGTTCAAGCAATCCTCCCACCTCAGCCTGTCCAGTAGCTGGGATTACAGGCGTGTGCCACCACACCCAGCTAATCTTTGTATTTTTTGTAGAGACAGGGTTTCTTCATGTTGCCCAGGCTGGTATCGAACTCCTGAGCTCAAGCAATTCACCCACCCCAGCCTCCCAAAGTGCAGGGATTACAGGCATCAGTTATCGAGCCTGGCCTGGCTCACTTCCTATTTGCCAAAATTTGTCATAAGTCCACATCCAGCTGGAAAGAAAGCTGGAGAATAAGCAGTTTCTTAACACACTCTGATCACTCAAATAACTGTACTGTGCATTCCCTTTCTCTCCCTCACACAGAACACACTCAACTTCTCCCCTAAAATTGACAGCCCAGGATCCTATCTGGCTATTGCACCCAACTTTAAGTCCAAAATATCTGGGCAATATGCAGCCACCTGCACCAAACCTGGATGTGTCTCCCAGTGAACAAGTTACCAACCCATTCCCTCCCCAACCGTTCCCCTGCCTCCACCCATCCCTGTACCCATATCTTCAATAAACATTGATGGATGAGACTGGATACACACAGTAGAAAAAAGTTTCTCGGAAAAAAGGAGAAACAAAATACGCATCAGCCGCTGGTCATTAGTGATGGAGTTTTGCCTGCTAGAGGTGGAAGAGATCCTGCCGGTATCCCCATGGGTCTGAAGCAATTTCAGTCCTTGCCTCCTCAGAAGAAAGAATTCGACTGAGGGGAATAAAGCAGAAAAAGAGACTGAGGCAAGTTTCAGAACAGGAGTGGAGGTTTATTTAAAAAGGGCCTTGCCCCGCATGTGGAGTACTTTCCTTGGGGTTAGTATTTAGTTCTGGGTTCTGGGAGGAAGTTCCTTGTCCACTGTCACCTAAGTCTGTAGCTTTACCTTGGAGTGGTTCTGCCTTGCCCCTTGTTCTCCGTGCCCTCATCTGAGTCTGGAAACATTCCTTCCTTACGCCTTCCTTCAGGGATGCCCCGCTCCTTTCACACTACTTCCTACTAGTGCAGTTTTAAAAGCCTGAGGATTGTATTAGGTTGAACAATAACAGAACTGTGGTTTGCTTGGCAATAACATTTACCCAAATACATGGTAGGTTTCTTGTCTATTGGATTCAGGTCTGATTTAATGTGTCAATAACCACCCACAGTATCTTTACTGGTCATACTTCTTAAACTCTCCTTATTTTCTGGCTTCAGAGTTTAACCGTCACTCTCTTCCCACGTCACAGGCAATTCCCTTGAGGCTATCTGACACAACAGGCTCAATCTGATCTTTTTTGCTGAATCTAACACCCTGGTTTGATTGGGAATCTTTTGATGAGAGGCCACTGAAGAACACTCTTAGTAACACCTTATCTCCCACCTTCGCGGGATTCAGAGTAGTTGAACCACGTGGTTCTCCTTTTTTCCAGCTATTCTTGCAAATTGGTCAGTTTTTGCCTGGGCTCATTTCTTTCTTATAATAACCCATGGAAAGCAACAAAGAGCAGCCAACATACAAATATTCTGGCTTTTTGACTGCTTTCCCTAGGGCTCACAATTAGACATGTGGCCTTCTTTCCAAGTAATTGCAGATGACAATTTTACCAAATATTGCCTTGACATTACAAGCTTCATCAGCTTTCCGATATCTGCAACATCCATTTTTTAATTGTCAATATCTCAAGCAATGCCACATAGGGAAGGCTTTTATAATGTTAGGTACCAATATCTGTATTAGCTGGAATAATAATTACATTGCTAAAACAAAAACACCAAAAATATGTGACTTCAAAAAGATTCCCTTTGGAGGGCGGATCACTCGGGGTCAGGAGTTTGAGACCAGCCTGGCCAACATGGTGAAACCTCATCTCTACTAAAAATACAAAAATTAGCTGGGTGTGGTGGCACTGCCTGTAATCCCAGCTGCTGGATTTTAGCCGAGATCATGCCACTTCACTTCAGCCTCGGCAACAGAGCAAGATTCAATCTTAAAAAAAAGAAAAAAAAAAGGCCAGGTGCAGTGGCTCACACCTGTAATCCCAACACTTTGAGAGGCCGAGGGGGGTGGATCACCTGAGGTTAGGAGTTCAAGACCAGCCTGACCAACATGGTGAAACGCTGTCTCTACTAAAAATACAAAAATTAGTCTATAATCCCAGCTACTCGGGAGGCTGAGGTGGGAGAATCACTTGGACCTGGGAGACAGAGGTTGCAATAAGCCAAGATTGTGCCATTGCACTCCAGTCTGGGCAACAGAGCCAGACTCCATCTAAAAAAAAAAAAAAAAAAAAAAGAAGACTGACTTCTATTCTTCTCTCATGTAACAGCTTAGCAGGCCTAAGCTGGTGCGGTAGCTCTTTTCCAGGAGTTCATTTAGAAACCCCATGTTCTTTGCATCTATCGCTCTGCCTTGTCCTTTATGATGGAGCTGGGTAAACATAACACCAATATACCAACCTATGGGAAGATGGAGGAAAACAAAGTCCAGAAGTAGCAGCTGCTCTTTTAGCTAGAAAGTAGTTATCAATTGTACATATCAACTTTGCCCATGTCCTGTGATTACCAAATTAGTGCTGTAAGAGTAATGGAAGGAACAGAGGAAATGCCAGGGAGTATTATGTGGGTACTGGTCCCTCAGAAGGAGTTAGGAAAACTGACAAAATTCTGTAAGAAAGCTGTAAATTCTGCCAATTGTATCTGTAATAACTTAGGGCAAAAATATATATATACATACATTAGTCCCATCCCTAAAATCACTCCAGGCTTCTTCAGGCCTAGACATTTGGGTCCACTTCATTCCCATGTAAGGAAGCCCTTCCCTTATTAGTCCCCACCTGTTGCTATCCCAGAATTTACCTCTTCCCATGATGATTAACAGTGATAACTTCCATTTCCTTCGGTGAATTCAAAGTCGCACCCAAAGGGCAGTCTGGACACTATGGCCACAACCAGACAAAGATAAAACTATATTGGCATATTTCATAGAGTCTGAGTTGTATTTTATCTTATATATGGTCATTTTGTTACAAAAACTTTTTGGTTTTTTTTTTTTTTTGAGCCTCTGTCACTCAGGCTGGAGTGCAGTGGTGCAATCACTTGTCAAGCTCAGGTGATTCTCTCAACTCAGCCTCCCAAGTAGCTGGGATCATAGGCATGTACCACCACACCCAGCTAAATTTTGTAATCTTAATAGAGACGGAGGTTCACCATATTGCCCAGGCTGGTTTAGAACACTTGGGCTCAAGGGATTAGCCTGCCAAGGTACTGGGATTACAAGTGTGAGCCACTGCACTTGGACATAAAATCATTTTATTAAGTAAACTCAATGTCAGACTCAGCTTATATTAATTTAAAAAAACTTTAATGCGAAGGAAATCTCCTTCAGTCAGAATGTGGATGCTGCATCCTATGAGACCAACTACTCAACATTTTAGCCAAACAATACTACTTAGAACATGCTTGATTTAGCTCCTGAGCACTCAGCAAACCATCTTAGACTGTTCAAGTGGTTGCTGTGCATTATTAATTTATCATACAGTATTTACCGAACATCAATCTTAAGCAACATGACAGCACAAACTTTTAACCTTCATCTCTATGCCAAATGAAAATATGGAATTCACACATGAAAAGATTCCCACCATTTAGCAACATAAAAATATGTAGTACAGTTCAGTGCTATCAGGTTTCTGATAAATTACTCAACATTGGAGTGGTATAAAAGTGGCATTTGATCAGGTCCTTGAAGGATGAGGAGTATGGGTAAGCAGAGATAAGAGAAAATGGCCTTGAAGGTAGAAAAAGTGGCAGGTGAAAAAGATTGAGCAGCGGAACAGAATGAAACAAAACAACACATTGTGACCTGGGACAGTCACCACTTCTGGTTAGCAGCAGAGAAGTTTCTGTGCTGGTGAGTAGTGGGAGATAGGAAAGCAGACAGGGCTAAACTTTAGAGTGATTGTCCCGCTATGGAGGTGGAACTTCACCCTTTTGGTGATGAGATAAGAAAGGCAGAATGAGATAGAGACCAATTCAAAAACCAAACAGGAGATAACAGACTTTAGGCTGGGCATGGTGGCTCATTTCTGTAATCCTAGCCCTTTTGGAGGCCAAAGCAGGTGGATGACTTGAGGCCAGGAGCTTGAGACCAGCCTGGGCAATATGGCAAAACCCTGTCTCTACTAAAAATTCAAAAAAATAATCGGGCATGGTGGTATGCACCTGTAGTCCCAGCTACTTGGCAGGTTGAGGTGGGAGGCTCACCTGAGCCTGGGGAGGTTGAGGCTACAGGGAGCAGTGATGGTGCCACTGCACTCAAGACTGGGTGACAGAGTGAGACCTCATTTCAACAACAACAACAACAACAAAGACTTTAAATAAGCCAAGTATATGTACAGTTTTACTACTCAAACCCAGAGGTTTACTTCTTTACACTTTCAGATTTTTTTTTGTTTTTTTTTGAGATGCAATTTTGCTCTTGTCACCCAGGCTGGAGTGCAGTGGCGCAATCTCGGCTCACTGCAATCTCTGCTTCCTGGGTTCAAGTGATTCTCCTGCCTCAGCCTCCTGAGTAGCTAGGATTACAGGCACGTACCACCACACCTGGCTAATTTTTATATTTTTAGTAGAGACGGGGTTTCACCACGTTGGTCAGACTGGTTTCGAACTCCTGACCTCAAGTCATCCACCTGTCTTAGCCTCCCAAAGTGCTGGGATTACAGGCGTGAGCCACTGCACCTGGCCTCAGAATTTTTTAACATAAAATTATTTCCCAAATGTCAGTTCTCCAATAAAAACAGGCTAATTTCCAACAGGTTTTGTTTGCTTTTTTCTTAAGTAGCAGCTTGTTTGGGAAACTTTGGAATTTGGGCCTTGAAATATTAGGATGGTAATTGTGGTTTTGGCCATGACTTTTAATAAATGAGATGCACACACCAACCCCTTCTAGAAAACCGAGATGTCAATTTTTAAATATTGAAAGTTTGAGTCAACACATTTAAATTTATCAGTTATTTAATAAGTATTTACCATGTGCCAAACACAATGCTAAAGCCTATTCTTATAATAAGAAGCTCCCTCCCTATATTTTCAGAACTAACAGCAGGGAAAAAAAGGCCTTGAAACAAGAAGTTACTACGCAGTGCTATTAGTACTGGATGCTGTCAAAATATGTAAGAAATGACCAGATGCAGTGGCTTCTTCCTACAATCCCAGCAACTTGGGAGTTGCTTCCAGGGGTGGAAGAATTGCTTGAGGCCAGGAGTTTGAGACCAGCCTGGGCAACACAGTGTCTCTAAAAAAATTTCTTTTTAAGAAATTAGCTGGGCATGGTGGCATGCACCTGTAGTCCCAGTTACTCAGGTGGCTATGGAGAGAGGATCTGCTGAGCCCAGGAATTCAAGGCTGCAGTGAGCTATGATGCACCATTGCACTCCAGCCTGGGTGACAGAGCGAGAGTGAGATTCCATCTCTTTAAAACAATTTGTAGGAAAGGCAACCAACCAAACTGAGAAGTCAGCAGAGGCTGCCTGAAGGAAGCTGTATTAGTTTTATTTTTTTCTTTTCTTTTCTTTCTTTTTTTTTTTTTTTTTGTTTGTTTTTGTTTTTGTTTTGGTGAGATGGAGTCTTGCTCTGTCCCAGGCTGGAGGGCAGTGGTGCAATCTTGACTCACTGCAACCTCCGCTTCCTGGAATCAAGCGATTCTCCTGCCTCAGCCTCCCGAGTAGCTGGGACTACAGGTGCATGCTACCACGCCCAGCTAATTTTTGTATTTAGTAGAGACAGAGTTTCACCATGTTGACCAGGCTGGTCTCAAACTCCTGACCTTGATGATCCATCTGCCTTGGCCTCCCAAAGTGCTGGGATTACAGGAGTGATCCACCATGCCCAGCCAGAAGCTGTATTAGTTTTCTACTGCTGCTGTAACAAATGAACACAAATCTGATGGCTTAAAACAACAGAAATATATTATCTCATGGTTCTGAATGCTAGAAGTCCAAAGTCACTTTCACTGAGCTGAGATCAAGATGTCAGCATGATTGTACATCCTCTAGATGTAGCGCTCCCCAACCTTTTTGCCATCAGGGACAAGTTTCGTGGAAGACAATTTCTCCACAGACTGGGGACAGGGGGATGGTTTCAGGATGATTCAAGTGCATTACATTTACTGTGCACTTCATTTCTATTATTATTATTATAATATATAATGAAATAATTATACAACTCACCATGATGTAGAATCAGTGGGAGCCCTGAGTTTGTTTTCTGGCAACTATATGGTCCCATCTGGTGATGGGAGACAGTGACAGATCATCAGGCATTAGATTCTCATAAGGAGTGTGCAAGTTCACATGCACAGTTCACAATAAGGTTTGCCTCCTATGAGTATCTCTGCTGATATGACAGGAGGCAGAGCTTAGGCCTTAATGCGAGCAATAGGGAGCAGCTGTAAATACAGATGAAGTTTCACTCCCTGGCCTGCTGCTCACCTCCTGTTGTGCAGCCCTGGCAGCTGGGGACCCCTGCTTTAGAGGCCCCTGGGTAGAATCCGTTTCTTGTCTCTTTCAGCTTCTGGTAGCTGCTGCAATCCTTGGCTTGTGGCCACATCACTCCATTCTCTTTTTCTATGGTCACTTTGCCTTCTCCTCTTCTGTCTGGTCACATCTTCCTTGCCTCCTTTTTATAAGGAGATGTATGTGATGGCACTTTGGGCCCACCCAGGTAATGCAGGATAATCTTCTCATCTCAAGATCTTTAACTTTATCACATCTGCAAAGATTTAGTCATCTAAGGTTAACATTCATGAGTTTTAAGAGTTAAGACATGGATACTTCTGGGGGAGGCAATTTAACCTATCACAGAAGTCACTTTTCAAGTAGGACTTCCAAGAAAGTTAGGGGTTCGCCTATGTGTTCTCTTTCTGCCTGAGTGTAGTCCCAGAGAATTGGTTTGGGCTAAGACATCCATATGCATAGAATACATAACAGATTAGGTGCATAATATGTCAAAACAAAATCATTTTTTTAACTGTAAAGCCATGTAGACCATATAAAGAGAAAATCTATGGCCTTAAATTACTGGTTTAATCATCTGATTAGGCAGAACTGGCATGGAAGCACAATGAGGAATGACAATCATGATCTCAGTGATTCCAGCCCATTAGCTGCTCCACCACATTCACCGGGCACTCACGCGCTCTGCCACCTCCCGGGAGACTTGATGATTTAATATTCACCTCCACACAAGCATGTCCTGAAAAATCTATTTTCTAGCCAAGCTTTTATAATAATGAGGCCTGACGCTGCCTCTTCCTTCAGATTTGAAGCTGTCCTCATCATTTTTCCCAGGCTCAGTAAATTTGCATCTTGGCTGTATAATGAGTTTACATACTTGTTTTTACTGCACAATCTGAATTCAGATCCATCTTTTTGACTTTTGATAAGAAACATGTTTGTCATCAATATATTTTGTTTCCACTAAATACGGGATTCACTGTGGCAGTTATCCAGGGCCATAATCAGCTGAAGTAGCAGCAAAGTGTTTAGGTTAGAATAGGAAAGTTGTAGTTTCATTAATATGCACATAAACACAATACAAGTGCCTCCCAAGGAAGGGATCTGCCTCCAACAGCTGCCAGAGTGAGACTGCATGAATGAACAGACAAATGAAGGATGTTAAGTGACGATGATATTTTCTACAAAAGAAAAAAAACCCCAAGAACTTTATAAGCTGCAATATTGAACTTGATAATTAAAAATAACAAAATGTATAATTTAAAAAGAAATGAAATGTACTTCTAAGTGCATGTGAGTATTTATAGCTGTTTACTTTGTCCTTTCTGGAAAACGGTAAAATAATAATGCCAGAAAAGAAAGTATGGAAAGAGATATCATTTTCCTCTTATACAAGTTAATATTATCCCATATCAGGGGTTGTAATGAGGGTGTTCTTTCATAGAAAAGGTAAATAAACCTATGCATATTCTTAGGTGACGGAAAGAAGGAATAGAGTTTTGCTTTGCTTGCCTCAGCTCTTTTTTTTTTTTTTTAACGGAGTCTCTGTTGCCCATGCTGGAGTGTGATGGCACGATCTTTGCTCACCTTGGGAGGCACCTGCAATCTCTTTCTCCTGGGTTCAAGCAATTCTCCTGCCTTAGTCTCCTGAGTATCTGGGATTACAGGTGCCCACCACCACTCCCAGCTAATTTTTGTATTTTTAGTAGAGACGGGTTTCACTATGTTGGTCACATTGGTTTTGAACTCCTGACCTCCAATGATCCACCTGCCTGCCTCAGTCTCTCAAAGTGCTAGGATTACAGGCAGGAGCCACCACACCCGGCCACAGCTCCATTATTTTTAACACTCCAATTTGGATACATACTTTGTCCAAATAGTTAAGTCTGGGGTGGAAACATTTAAAGGATCTTGGAGAAAGTAATAAGGGACATAAGCAGAACAAAAATAAATACTGGAGTAAAACTAAGAGAATAATTATAACATCCTGTGATACATTCTAGGATTTGGATAAGTAAGGATGTGTTTTAATTGCTCATTTACTTAGGCCTATGTCCCTACATTCAGTAATGAATGGCATATAGTTTTTGGCTGGGCATTGTCTGGGAACATTTAGAGGCTTCCCAAAATTCTCCTCCAGCCCCCATTGTTTTCTCACCATTCACCCTCTAAATGTGTTGTCAGGTCAGCTGCATATTCATTGTTTCAGGGGAGAATTCTTTAAGCCAAAAGTCTTAAACCCCTTACAGAATTTAGAGAGTTTGCTAAGGAAGTAAAAGGTAGAAAAGAAAGTTCAGTCTTCAGTAGCTTCTGCTAGAGAAATGGAGGAACAATGGAGGAAGATGAGGGCTTTCCTTCCAGATCTGCTGCAGACTTTTCTGGGCTTGAGGGGAAATGAGACAGGGAGAAAGTTCTTTGGGAACAGGGAGCAGAGACCCGCCCTGTTCTTCATTTATTTACTTTCCGTTGTTCAACTTTGGATAGGTTACTTATCCTCTCTTGGCTCAGTCTTTCCATCCATGGAAAAAAAATGCTGCAATTGTGTTTAAATATTATCTATATATTCCCTCTCAATTCTAAAATTCTTCTGCCAAGATGATTGAAGATCATTAGAATATAACTTATCATCTTAACTTTCTCATCAAAATACTTCAAAATTTTTAGCATGAACTCTTCTTAGGTCTTTAAACTCACAATCTTGATGTCTCATTTACATTCCTATCTCAAATATTTATGTAAAATCTATTTTTAATTTTATCCTTAGTGCATTGTCATTATTTTGTAATTTACTGTTCTCATTGTCTTACTCAATGCCCAGAGAAGCTACTAATGGAAAATGGTTTGAAGTCCCAAAAGCAACTAGGTTAGCCTATCTTGATGATAACCATGATTCATCTTTTCTTCCATTATCAAAGTTTTTAGGAAGTTGGCTAAGTGACTTTGAGTAAGAGATAGCTTAGAGTAATAAAGGGAGACTGACAATGACATCATGTGGATTTATGGGAACACACAATTCTACTGAATTTGCATAACAGTAACCCCTAGGAAATACAACCCAGTAAATCAATCAATTGATCCAAATTAATTAAATATCAATTTCAAGAACAAAACCATTAGATACTTTCATGTTTATTTTTTCTGAAAAGATACACAACATCATAATCCCAGAACTTTTGTTTTTCTCAAACAAATAACAATATTTAACATCTGCAGAGTGTGGCATACCCAGTGTATAAATCTGGTTAATCCCCAATGCAACCCTATGACGTCAGTATTGTGGTTCTCACACCACAAATTGGGGTAGTTTCTGAGAAGTTTGGTGAAATGCACAAAGCTACCTTGACTCAAATCCAAACGTTCCTTCCTTTTCACTTCATTCCTTTAGAGACCACTGCCCGGTAAATGGGTCAAAACATGCCCCACTGGTGCAGGTGTGAACGGCTGCTTTGAGCATACAGCAATTTCAGTCTCATAAAGATAGCAAAGACCCAGCCTTGCTTACTCACATGATTTGCCATGTTTAGTTTATTCATTTATCTGTTCTTTCCTTCACTGAACCTAAAGGCTTACTACCAACCCACGTACCAGGTACTTTTTTACGTATAAGTGATACAAAGCTAGTCTAATTCGTTCATTCATCATTTATTCAGGAAGTTGTTCATTCAACACCTGTGGCAGTGAGCCACAGCCCCTGGTCAGTCATGTGATCAGGAGGGTTAGCAATGGATACTGTATGGTGTACTGTGTTGCCAGATGATTTTGCCCATCTACATCTAATGTAAGTGTTCTAAGTATGTTTAAGGTAGGCTAGGCTATGATGTTTGGTAGGTTAGGTGTATTGAGTGCATTTTTTACTTATGATATTTTCAACTTGCAGTGGGTTTATCCAGAGGTGTCCCCTTCAAAAGTTATGGAGCACCTGTATTTGTAATGGCTGTGGCATCCAAAGGCTTCATTTAAAATATTTGCCTATAGACAGCACCTTCTTTATCAGCTTACTTCCTTAGTACAGAGGAATCCCAAATCATTCAGTTGAGATTTACCAAGATGTTTTCTACTTTCCCTCAGTTAAATTTGATATTCAAGAAATAATCTTTACTCTGAAGAACTCTAATTTCATTTTGGAACACAGTATTGAAAATGAAGCCACACCATCTCAGGCTATTTGTTTAAAATGCTGTCATTACCTATCAAAAAGCAATTTTAGAGAATTTCTTTTAAGGGAAAGTAAAGCATTCATAAAAATGTTATCAAGTCACCATATTAGACTTTAAGGGGGAGATTTTTAAGCAGGTTTAGATGAAATCTCCCTGGATCTTCCTGACAACTATTTCCTCCACCTAAAATGTGTCAAAACCAACTGATTACCACATAATGTACATTTGGACTTACATTTGGCAGTTGAAGATTTTTAAGTCAGTTTCATTTGTCATAGGATTGCTAAGAGGAATATTATTCTTACTCTTCATCGACACTGTTGAACATGGAAACAGTTTACTTTGTGAACTCAGCAGAAAAAAATTACTTTCAGGTAAATTAAGTACAAAGTACCAGGTGTGAGTGCCATTCAACAAATTAAAGTGTTAAAGATACAGAATTTTCTTTGATTTCTTGATAAAACTTAATTTCAGACTTTGAGCTACCCTTCAGCCTATCCTATTCTACTAGGTCAGATTTTACAAATGCTTTAGGACTTTATGAGGTTTCCATTGCCCTCCTCCCTTGGGTGGTACCAGAGCTCTAGGGCTGTGTTTTTCTGGATAATCTTTTATTGGTGCAACCAGTTAGCACATCTTTCCTGAATTTATGGCCTTTTTAGGACTGTGGAGTCTCTGCTACTTCTAAGCTGTTCTTGAGACATGAAATCTTTTGCTTAGCTCTAAAGTCCCATCTGACTAGACACAATTTACTGTCATTCCTCACAGTGGTATTGCCTGGAAGCAGGAAATAGTCTTCTCTGATCTTGGAACCCACAACTTCTTTTTAGTATCTCTTCCAAAGTATTCCCCAGCCCTTGCCAGCAGACCTAATGTCTGAAGAAAATCTTCCCACCTTCATGTTACTTTGTCACATTCTTACCATGTCAAAAAAATCCACCAAGTCCTCCTAAGGACTTGAGATTTTGAGTAGCAAAACTCAGAAAGACTTAGAGAATATTTCTGCTTTCTGCTCTGCCATATGCCTTTCCTAAGACAATGAAAACATTGCTAGCCAGAATGTAACGAAAAAGTGGGCATAGCTCATTATCATTTAATATTATCCAGCAATAACAATAGTTGCTTAGTAGTTGTAGCAAGAGTGACTTCTAACCCTGTATTCTTCAATATGTCATTATCATCATCATTATTATTATTATTATTTGAGATGGAGTTTTGTTCCTGTTGTCCAGGCTGGAGCACAGTGGCGCGATCTTGGCTCACTGCAACCTCCGCCTCCGAGGTTCAAGCAATTCTCCTGCCTCAGTCTCCTGAGTAACTGAGATTACAGACATGTGCCACCATGCCCCGGTAATTTTGTAATTTTAGTAGAGACAGGGTTTTACCATGTCAGTCAGGCTGGTTTCAAACTCCTGACCTCAGGTGATCCACCTGCCTCAGCCTCCCAAAGTGCTGGGATTACAGGCGTGAGGCACCGCATCCGCCCAATATTTCATCTTCTTTAAATAGCTATTTTAAAAAGAGATACAGTGGGCCGGGCGCGGTGGCTCACGCCTGTAATCCCAGCACTTTGGGAGGCCGAGGCAGGCGGATCACGAGGTCACGAGATGGAGACCAACCTGGCCAACATGGTGAAACCCCATCTCTACTAAAAATACAAAAATTAGCTGGGTGTGGTGGTGCACGCCTATAATCCCAGCTACTCGGGAGGCTGAGGCAGGAGAATTGCTTGAACCCAGGAATCAGAGGTTGCAGTGAGTTGAGATTGCTCCAGCCTGGTGATGGAGTGAGACTCTGTCTCAAAAAAAAAAAAAAAAAAAAAAAAAAAAAAAAAAGCTTAAAAAAAGAGATACAGTGGGGTGTGGGATCAGAATTATGACCCATCTGCCTAAATATGTCCACATCTTAATCCTTGGAACCTGTGATTATGGTATATGCAGACCTATGCCAAAGCCCAAGGAAGCTGACAGGCTGAAGAAAGTGGCTGACAAATCTAGTTTCTTAGAAAGAAACCTTTAATAGGGACTTATGAATGGAAGCGATATTTGTGTCTCAGGCAGTGGTGAGATAAGATAGTGGATGCCCATACCATTATCCCCCAGACTTTTGTAAGTTAAGAGGAAGTTAGAAGGAATGTGTAGGACAATTGAAATAAACTAACATCAAGGTTGTTTGATCTAAGGGCCTGATTTATATTAAGTACCTGCCCTTACACAAGGTACAGATACACTGGAAACCTTAGAGGCCTTCCTGGAACTGGGGTTAATCAGAAGCCAACGTGGAGAACTAGCATCCAAGATGGAGCGGCTTTACACTCCACGGTATACTACATGGCAAAGGGAAATACTAAGGTTGCTTGTCAACTGACCTTGAAACAGGCAGATTGGCCGGGCGCAGTGGCTCACCCCTGTAATCCCAGCACTTTGGGCGGCCGAGGCGGGCGGATCACGAGGTCAGGAGATCGAGACCATCCTGGCTAACACGGTGAAACCCCGTCTCTACTAAAAATACAAAACATTAGCCGGGCGTGCTGCAGGCGCCGGTAGTTCCAGCTGCTCAGGAGGCTGAGGCAGGAGAATGGCGTGAACCCGGGAGGCGGAGCTTGCAGTGAACCGAGATCCCGCCACTGCACTCCAGCCTGGGCAACGGACAAAGAGAGACTCCGTCTCAAAAAAAAAAAAAAAAAAAAAAAAAGGCAGATTATCTTGGATTATCCAGGTAGGCCTAACGTAAATAATGGGTCCTTTAAAGTTAAGACAGAGGTAGTAGACAGAGGGAGAACCAGAGATATGGCAGTATGAGAAGGACCGGACTCAACTTTGGTAACTATGCAGAGGGAGAGGTCATGAGCCAAGGAATGTGGGCAGCCTCTAGAAGTGAAAAGGGCAAGGAAATGGACTCTCTCCTAGGGACTGGAGAAAGAAATACAGCCCTGCTGATTTTTTAGTCCAGCCTTGGATTTTCAGCTGTAGAATATAATAAAAGACCAAGCTTAAATTATACTTCGTCAATTAGTTGGCTTTGACATATTTAGCAAGAGTAAATAAGTCTGGTCTTGATTTTAGCCCAGTGTGACCCATTTGGGTTTCTGAACTATAGAACAGTATGTATTTGGGTTATTTTAAACCAATAAGTTTGCGGTAATTTGTTACAGCAGTCATAGAAAATGAATACATGGGATATTGGGGAAACATTGCAAAATTTGTAGTGAGAACACCTGAGTTTCAGTCTCAGCATTTTCATGTATGAAATCTCCACAGTGGCTGCACCATTGCCTGAGAGAGTAGATTGTAAAAAAAAAAAAAATGGACTGGCTCTGTCTTCTTCCAAGATTCCATTCTCCCACTGCTACCTCTACTTTTAGCAGAATTACCAGGAATACAGATAACAAGAGAGTCTGAGAAACAGAAATTGCAAGCTCCCTGGCATAGCAGAGGAGGGTAGAGAGAGCAGTGATGAGGAGGAGAGAGCAGGCAGTGTCTGCAAGTACTAAGTTCAACAAATATTTAATCGTGCCTTTGTAACAAGTATTTTCCAAGTCTACTTTGTATTTATTCTCATATGAATCTTGTAAGCATTATAATCCTAATTATTTTCGATGAGGAAAATGAGAGAGGGCAAAAGATTCTGCCACAGTTACTAAGTGGCAAAGAAGCGGCAGTGGGCCAGGGCTTCTGATCAATCCAACTTAAATATTCTTTCCATACACCAATGGTTTTTTTATCATGAGCTAGAGATTTTGAAATGAGTCTGAAGGATATAGAGGCCAAAAGGACTTACTTGTTGCATAGGATCTATGAATCCTAACTATGTATGTGCCGAACAAAACGCCTTCATGAGGCAAAAAATGATAGAACTGAAAGGGGAAACAGACAAATCCAGACTTTCACTCAAATATGTCAACACTCTTCTCAGATTAATCAATAGCATAAGTAGATGGAAAATCAGCTAGATGTCAGCCACGTGACCTGACACAGAGCATTCCAACAACAGGAGAATATACATTCTTACTAGTACATATGGAAAATTCACCAAGATACACTATATTCTGGGTAATAAAACAAACCTCAATAAAGTCAAAATAACTGCATCCATACTAAGTATGTTCTCTAAACCTAACAAAATTAAGTGAGAGATCAAAAAGTGAACCCTCTGGAAAACAATCAAATATCTGGAAGTCAAACAACACATTATGGATGGGCCTGGTGGCTCAAGCCTGTAATCCTAGCACTTTAGGAGGCCAAGGGAGGAGGATCCCTTAAGCCCAGGAGTTCAAGACAGTCCGGGCAACATAGGGAGCCCCTGTCTCTATTTTTTTTTAATTAAACAAAATTTTAAAAATTAATAAAAGTTTTAAAACTTTTAAATTTTTCCATAAGTTATTGGGGTACAGGTTGTGTTTGGTTACAGGAGTAATTTCTTTAGTGGTGATTTGTGAGATTTTGGTGCATGCATCACCCAAGCAATATACACTGCACCCTATTAGTAGTCTTTTATCCCACGCCCCCCTCCTAAACTTCCCCCCAAGTCCCCAAAGTCCATTGTATCATTCTTACCCCTTTGCATCCTCATAGCTTACCTCCTATATATCAGTGAGAACATACAATGTTTGGTTTTCCATTCCTGAGTCACTTCACTTAGAATAATAGTCTCCAATCTCATCCAGGTTGCTGCAAATGCCGTTAATTCATTTCTTTTCATGGCTGAGCAGTATTCCATCATATATATATCACAGTTTCTTTATCTGCTCTTTGATTGATGGGCATTTGGGTTGGTTCCACAATTTTGCATTTGCGAATTGTGCTACTATAAAAATGTGTGTGCAAGTATCCTTTTCATATAATGACTTCCTTTCCTCTGGGTAGATACCCTGAAGTGGGATTGCTGGATCAAATGGTAGTTCTACTTTTAGTTCTTTAAGGAATCTCCACAGTGTTTTCCATAGTGACTGTACTAGTTTACATTCCCACCAGCAGTGTAGAAGTGTTCCCTGATCACCACATCCACACCAACATCTACTGTTTTTTGATTTTTTGATTATGGCCATTCTTGGAGGAGTAAGGTGGTATCACATTGTGGTTTTGATTTGCATTTCCTCGATCATTAGTGATACTGAACATTTTTTCATATGTTTGTTGGCCATTTGTATATCTTCTTTTGAGAATTGTCTATTCATGTCCTTAGCCAACTTCTCGATGGAATTGTTTGTTTGTTTCTTACGATTTGAGTTCATTGTAGATTCTGGATATTAGTCCTATATCAGATGTATAGATTGTGAAGATTTTTCTCCCACTCTGTGGGTTGTCTGTTTACTCTACTAACTGTTCCTTTTGTCCTGCAAAAGCTCTTTAGTCTTGCAAAAGCTCTTTAGTTTAATTAAGTCCCAGCTATTTATCTTTGTTTTTATTGCATTTGCTTTTGAGTCTTTGCTCATGAAATCCTTGCCTAAGCCAATGTCTAGAAGGGTTTTTACAATGTTATCTTCTAGAATTTTTACAGTTTCAGGTCTTAGATTTAAGTCTTTAATCCATCTTGAATTGCTTTTTTTGTATAAGGTGAGAGATGAAGATCCAGTTTCATTCTCCTACATGTGGCTAGTCAATTATCCCGGCACCATTTGCTGAAAAGGGTGTCCTTTCCCCACTTCATGTTTTTGTTTGCTTTGTGGAAGATCAGTTGGCTGTTAAGTATTTGGGTTTTATTTCTGGGTTCTCTATTCTGTTCCATTGGTCTGTATGCCTATTTTTATATCAGTACCATGCTGTGTCTCTTTTTTTTTTTTAATTAAACAAAATTTTAAAAATTAAAAAAAAAATAAATGTGGAAAAAAACCCACATTACAAAAAGAGCCATTAGGCAAAAAGTTACAAAGAAAATTATAAAATATGTTTAAACTGAATGGAAATAAAAACACAACTTATCAATATCTGTATGATATAGCTAAAGCAGTCTTTAGAAGGCAATGTAGGCTGGGCGCAATGGCTCACATCTGTAATTCCAGCATTTTGGGAGGCCAAGGCAGGCAGATCACCTGAGGTCAAGAGTTCAAGACCAGCCTGGCCAACATGGCATAACCCTGTCTCTACTAAAAATACAAAGATTAGTCAGGCATAGTGGTGCACTCCTGTAGTCCCAGCTACCCATGAGGCTGAGGCATGAGAATCGCTTAAATACTTAGGAGGCTGAGGCATGAGAATTGCTTGAACCCAGGAGGCGGAGGCTGCAGTGAGCTGAGATCACACCACTGCAATCCAGCCTGGGCAACAGAGGGAGATTCTATCTAAAAAAAAAAAAAAAGGGGGGGGGGGGACGGGGGGAAGAAAAGAAAAGAAACTTATAGCATTAAAACCAAAACCAAAAAAAAAAAAAAAAAAAAGAGCCTCCAATCAAAGATTGAAGCTAAAACCTTAAGAAACTAGAAAAAAATGCAAATGTAACCAAAAGCAAGCAGAAGAAATGAAATAATTAAGATCAAAAACTTAATCAAATTGAAAATAGAAAACAATAGAGAAAATAACCCAAAAGCTGGTTCTTTGAAAAATGCAATAAAATGGATAAATAAACCTCTAGCAGTCTGAAAGATGTTTTAAAGAGATGACACAAATTACCAATATTGGAAGGACACCATACCAATTTCGTATTGAAAAAGCAGCTATTAGACCCTAAAGACATTAAAAAGATAATGTCTTTAATATTACAAATAACCTTAGCTCATAAATTCAAAAACTTGGGCAAACTGACAAATTCCTTCAAAGGCACAAACTATGAAAGAATAGAAAACATGAATAATCTAAATCTTCTAAAGACACAGATTCATGGTAAAAACATTCCAACAGAACAAAATCTAGTCTGAGATGGCTTCATCAGTGATTTCTCCCAAGTAGTTAAGGAAGAACTAATACTAATTACAGTACACACAACCCTCCAGAGGGTAAAAAAGGAAGGATCACTACCCAAGTCACTTTATGAAGCCAGCCTTATCCTGATACCAAAGACATTACAAAGTAAATAAATAAAACTTCACATCATTCCTCATGAACCTGGAACAAAACATTAGCAAATTAATCCAGAAACATATAAAAATGACAGTACATCATGGCCAAGTGGGGTTTATCCCAGGAATATAAGCTTGGTTCCACTTTCAAAAATTAGTCAATATACTTCACTACATCAACAGACTAAAGAAGAAAAACCATATGATTATCTCAATGCACGTTAGAAAAGCGTTTATAATTCAACGCTTATCCATAATAAAATATTCAACAAACTAGAAACAATATTTCCTCAACTTCACAAAAAGCATCTAGAGAAAACTTACAGGTAACATCATACCTTATGGCAAAAGAATGAATGTTTGTCCTTCAGGATCAGAAAAAAACATAAAGATATCAGCTCTGACCGTTTCCATGCAATATTATACTAGAAGTCCTATTCAGTACAACATGACCAAAAAAAAAAAAAGTGTTTTAAATGTCATGCAGATTATAGAAAGAAATAAGACCATGTCTATCAACAGATGACATTATTATCTGTATAGAAACTTCCAAAAGAAAAGAAATACCTAATGTAAATGATGAGGTAATGGGTGCAGCACACCAACAGGGCACATGTATACATATGTAACAAACCTGCACATTGTGCACATGTACCCTAGAACTTAAAGTATAATAAAATAAATAACTAATAAATAATAAAATAATAAAATAAAATAAATAAAAGAAACCCTAAAAGAGCTATCAGAACAAATAAGTACATTTAGCAAGGCAGCAGAATAGGTCTTTCTGTGTACCAGCAGTGAAAATAAATTGTATTTCTATGTACCAGCAGTGAAAAACTGGAAATTGTAATTTTAGAATTGTAATTTGCCTATACTAAAAATATAAAATATTTAAGTATAAATCTGACAAAGTAAGTGCAAAGGCAATTCAGTGGAGAAGGGAGTCTTTTCAACAAATGGTGCTGGAAGAATTGGATATCCAGGTGCAAAGAAATGAACTTTGAGCCATATCTTGCAACATATGCAAAAATTAGCTCAAAATGAATCCCAGACCTAATAGTAAAACTGAAATCCGTAAGTCACATAAGAGAAAACTTTTGTGAACTTTGGTTAGGCAAAATATTTTAGACATAACACCAAATGTTGATTGCTTTAAAAATGATAAACTGGACTTCATCAAAATTAAGCTCTTTGAAAGACACCTTTAAGGCTGGGCATGGTGAGTCACACCTGTAACCCCAGCAACCTGGAAGGCCACAGCAGGAGGATTGCTTGAGGTCAGGAGTTCAAGATCAGCCTGGGCAATATAGTGAGACCCCAGTTCTACAAAATATTACAAAATTGGCCAGGTGTGGTATCATGCACCAGTAGTCCCAGCTACTCAGGAGGTTGAGGCAGGAGGATCACTCATGTGCAAGTGTTGCCTTCCAGGTTGCAGTGAGCTATGACCACTCTGCTGCACACCAGACTGGGTAACAGAGCAAGACCTTGTCTCTAAATAAAATAAAATAATTTTTTAAAACACCATTTAAAAAAAAACCAGGCTGGGTGCAGTGGCTCACACCTGTAATCCCAGCACTTTGGGAGGCTGAGGCAGGTGGATCACTTGAGGTCAGGGGTTTGAGACTAGCCTGGTCAATATGGTGAAACCCAATTTCTACCCAAAACACAAAAATTAGCCAGGCGTGGTGGCATATGCCTGTAGTGCCAGCTTCTTGGGAGGCAGAGGCAGGAAAATCACTTGAACCCAGGAGGTAGAGGTTGCAGGGAGCCAAGATCACATCACTGCACATCAGCCTGAGCAACAGAGTTGAGACTCCATCTCAAACAAAACAAAACAAACAAACAAAAACAAAAGTATCTGATAAAGGACTTGTATCCAGAATATATAAAGAACTATCAAAGCTCAATAAAAAGAAAAAAGAAAAAATTCCGATTTAAAAATGTGCAAAAGTTCTGGACAGACACTGCACCATAGAAGATATATGGCTGGGAAGTAAAGACATGAAAACTTAACATTATTAATCATTAGGAAAATGCAAATTAAAACCACATTGAGCTACCACTACATACCTATTAGAATGGACTAAAAAAACCTGACAATTACAAATATTATCAAGGATGTGGAGCAACAGACTCCCATTAAATTGTGATGAGAATGAAAAAAATGGTACTGCTACTTTGCCAGTTTGGCTGTTTCCTATAAAGTTAGTTATACCTACTATACAACCTCCCTCTCAATCCCATTCCTATGCATTTACCCAAGTAAACTGAAAACTTTTGGTTGCACAAAAACCTATGCATAAATATTTATAGCCACCTTATCCATAACTGCCAAATACTGGAAACTACCAAAATGTTCAACAAGTAAATAGATAAATTGTGATATACCCATACAATGGAGAAGTAATTAGCAATAAAAATAAATTTTGATTCATCTAACAAAATGAATGAATCATGAATCCATCTTAGAAATGGAAAAAAAGCCAGACTTAAAAAACTATACATTGTCTCATTTATATGACAACATATAAAAGGCAAAACTATGTGGAAAATAGACCAATGATTGTTTGAGGGTTGAAAGAGTGGTGATGATTACAAAGTGGCTACACACAGGAATTTTTACAGCGATGGAACTATTTCTCTATGGTATTTTCGTGGTTGATGTGTAAATGACTGTATGCATTTGTCAAAACCCATCAAAATCTATACCACAAAGAGTAAATTTTACTACATGCGAATTAAAAAGTAATTCAACTAAAATGTCAGAATGAAATCCAGACTGAAGAATGAATTCAATTACATTACAATTACATGACATAACCTCTTTGAAGGGGTGAGAAGAAAAGGCACTAATCTAAGTAACTTAATACTGGTTTGGAACTGGGTAATGGGCAGAGGTTGTTAGAATTTGGAGGGCTCAAATGACAGGAAGATGAGGGAAAGTTTCAAACTTCTTAGAAATTGGCTAAATGATTGTGACCAAAATGCAGATAGTGATATGGACAGTAAAGTCCAGACTGACAAGGTCTCAGATGGAAATCAGAAATTATTGGGAACTGGGACAAAGGTCACACATTATTCCTTACCAAAGAACTTGGCTGCATTGTGCCCCTGCTCTAGGAATCTGTGGAAGTTGAAACTTCAGAGTGATGATTTAAGGTATATGGCAGAAGAAATTTCTTAGCAGCAAAGTGTTCAAGTGTGGCCTGGCTGCTTCTAACAGCCTATACTCACATGTGGGAGCAAATAAATGATGAAAAGTGGAAATCTATATTTAAAAGGGAAGCAGAGCATAAAAGTTTGAAGAATTTGCAGCCTGGACATATGGCAGAGAAAGAAAAATCTTTTTCAGCAGAGGAATTCAAGCAGGCTGTGGAGCAACCACTTGCTAGTGATATCGGCATAAATAAAAGGGAGCCAAGTGCTAATTTCCAAGACGATGGGGAAGAGGCCTTAAACACATTTCAGAGATCTCTCAGGCAGCCCTCCCATCATAGGCCCTGAGGGCTAGGAGGACTGAATGGTTTTCTTGGCTAGGCCTGGGACCCCCACTGCCCTGTGTAGCTTCAGAACACTGCTTCCACATCCTGGCCACTCCAGCTCCAGCCTGTACTCAAAGAGGTCCAGATGCAACTTAGGGCACCACTTCACAGGGTGAAAGCCATAAACCTTAGCAGTTTTCACATAGTGTTAAGTCTGTAGGCACACAGAGAGCAGGAGTGAGGGAGGCTTGGTACCTTTGCCCTAAATTTAAAAAATGTATGGGAAAGGATGGATGTCCAGGCAGAAGACTGCTGCAGGGTTAGAGCCCTCACAGAGAACCTCTACTAGGGTAGTGTGGGGAGGAAACGTGGGGTTGGAGTCTCCACACCAAGTGGCACTAGAGTACTACCTAGTGGAGCTGTGGGAAAGGGGCCACCATCATCCAGCCCCTAGAATGGTAGATCCACTGGCAGCTTGATCCTCTGCCTGGAAAAGCCTCAGGCACTCAGCCTGTGACAGCAGCTGCGGAGTTGAACCCTACAAGGCCACAGGAGCTGAGCTGCTCAAGGCCTTGGGAGCCTACTTCTTGCACCAGTGTGCCTTGGAGTCAAAGGAGGCTATTTTGGAGCTTTAAGATTTAGTGACTGCTTTGATGGGTTTTGAACTTGCATGGGGACCGTAACACTTTTTTTCTTTTTTCTTTTTTTGCCAATTTCTCCCTTTTGGAATGGGAATGTTTACCCAATGCCTATACCCCCACTGTATCTTGTATCTTGGGAGTAAATAAGTTATTACAGGGTCACAGGTGGAAGGAACTCATCTTCAGATGAGACTTTGGACTTTGGAGTCAATGTTGAAATCAGACTTTAGGGGACTGAGAAGAGATTATTGTATTTTGTGATGTGAGAAAGACAGGAGATTTAAGGGGGCCAGGGACAGAAGAAAATAGTTTGTATATTTGTCCCTGCCCAAATCTCACATTGAAATGTAATTCCCCAATGTTGGAAGTAGGGCCTAGTGGGAAGTGTTTGGCTCATGGGGGCAGATCCATCATGAATGACTTGGTACCATCAATTTGGTGATAAATGAGCTCTCTCAGTTCACATGATATCTAGTTGTGTAAAACTGTAGGGTCCCTCCCCCCAACCCCTGCCTTGCTCCTGCTTTCACAATGTGAAGTGCCTGCCTCACTTCACTTTCTGCCATGAGTTAAAGCTCCTTGAGGCCTTCCCAGAAGCTAGGCAGATGCCAGAGCACCATACTTCCTGTACAACCTGCAGAATCATGAGCCAATTAAAGCTCTTTTCTTTATAAATTACCCAGTCTCAGGTATTTCTTTATAGCAATGCAAGAATGGCCTAGTACAGAAAATTCGTATTATATGAAAAAGACTGTACTCCAGTTGGAGTAAATTTGTTTTTGACACAAGCATAGGTTAGTAGCTCTGAAGCTATATTAAATGTATACTAGAGTTGAACAAATAATAAACTGTAGAAAATGAGAGCCAAGTTACAAGAAAGAAGTGACAGGTAAGCCGGGTGGAAGGCTAGAATGAACTGTGTGGCATGGGATTAGTGTTTGCAATATCACAAGAATGCATATTTATGAAATAGAGAAATAGAGATATGTGAGTATATATAGGTCAAGTATACATAAATATATAAGTATACATAAATATATGAGGGGACCTAGAAGCAATACCTCGGGAGCAATGAACACACCTAAAGCCTGGATCTTGGTGTCTAAATACCATTCTCCAATTAAAGAATCTAAGGTCTTTAAAGAAATGGCTTATCTATGACTGAGGCCTGGAAAATACTAGATGAGCGTGGAGTATTTTCAAATGCCAGAAAGTAACAAAGTGCTTTTAAAAAAGGACAGTGGCATGGCAAAAGGATACAGGAGTCAACCTGAAAGAATTCTCAATGGCTAAAGAAGTTATAATGTGAGCAACAAAATAAGTATCCTAACTTTAGGACTAGATTCTAACCTCTAGAAAAAAATAAATATCCATGACTCTATCCTGATAGTTCAGTAAAGAATTAGCCTTGCCTAAAGAAAGTTTCACCCTTTGCCTTCAGCTCCTGGGAAGTACCCTCTTAGCCCTTGAATACCCTGCCCAATAAGAGTGTCTTTTTTTTACCTGGAGGGGTTGGGACCTGGCATGTAATCTATGTTAACAAGGTGAATTGTCAAGGGCCACCATAAGCCATTGGGTATCAGGCTCAATCTCTGACCTGAGGAGAGGCTGGAAACGCACACATATATGTGACCTAGCCCAAATAAAATGTGTACGCCAAGGCTTGAAAGAGCTTCCCTACTTGGCAGTACCATGTGTGTTGCCACACAATTACTAGGAGGGGTAAGCACTGCCCGCATAACTCCACTGGGAGAAGATAACTGGAAACTCTGCACTTGGTGTCTCTTGGCCTTTGCCCTTTGTGCCTCCTTCCTTGGGTGATTTTAATCTGTATCCTTTTGCTGTAAGAAACCATAACCATGAGTATAATGGCTTTGCTGAGTTCTGTACACACTTCTAGAGAAGTATGGAACTGGAGGGTAGTCTTGGGGACCCCAGAGTTTGCAGCTAGTGTCAGAAGTGAGGGTGGCCTTGGGGATTCCCAAACTTTGCATTGATATAAATGACTGAAAAAACATGAATGAGGGGATAAATCTTCCTTATGAAAGAATGACAAACAATAAATCCCACTATTTTCAGAGGCCAAGGTGGAAGTATTGCTTGAGGCCAGGAGTTGGAGACCAGCCTAGCCTAAGCAACACAAGGAGATCATGGTGGTGCATGCCAGTAGTCTGAGCTACACAGGAGGCTGAGCCTGGAGGATCGTTTGAGTCCAGGAGCTGGAGGCTACAGTGAGCTACAGTTGTGCCCCTGCACTACAACCTGGGCAACTGAGCAAAACCCTGCCTCTAAAAATGTAAAAGGGAACAGGAAAATATAAAATTATGATTAAAACTCCACAGTAATAATTGATGCTGGTAACATTCACTTATGAATGTGAAAATTAGAGAGCCATGCTTGAAGGAGAAACAGGTTATCTGTAGAGCCTCAAACTATCCTCCCAAAATATGTATTAATTACTGTCGTGGTTTTAACATACATCCATAGATGTTTGATACGCTTACCCTCAACAGGTAGAGCTCAATTTCTCTCCCTTGAATATGGGCTGAAATTCAAAAATCATCTTCTAACGAACAGAGTATGGAAAAAGAAAAACAGTAACTTTATAGTGGAGAAATCCTGCAGACACTACATTTGCCAAATGATCAAAGTCACCAATAATAAACCATGTTATGCACCTCCTGTAATGATGTGATGAGAAGGACATTCAAAGTCTGAGTTCCCTCAAACCCCTAACACCTGTCTGAACATGAGAAAACATCAGATAAACTTAATTTGAGGGACATTCTATAAAATACTTGACCAGACTTCTTCAAAATTGACAAGGACATAAAAAACAGAAGAGACTGAAAAAGTGTCACAAATGGAAAAGAGACAAAGAAAACATAATGACCCCATGCCATGTGATATTCTGAACTGGATCCTGGGACAGAAAAAGGACATTGGTGAGAAGCTGGAAAAATCTGAATAAACTCCAGCTTTGTTAAAAGTATTGCACCAATGTTAATTTCTTAGTTTTGATCAGTATACCAAACATTATTACTACCAGGCGATGTTGGCTAAAGGATATAAGGGAACTTACTGTACTATCTTTGCAACTCTTTGAATAATTTTAGATTTATAACAGACATGCTTTTCTCAAGACTGATCATACCAAGTTGGTGAGGACAAAGACCAACAAGAACTGTCATATATTGTTGGTTGAAAAATGTAAAATAGTATGTAGTACAACAACTTTAGAAAACAATTTGGCAAGACTGGGCGCAGTGGCTCATGCCTATAATACCAACACTTTAGGAGGAAGAGGCAGAAGGCTTGAGTCCAGAAGTTCTAGACAAGCCTGGGCAACACAGCAAGACTTCATCTCTACAAAAAAAAAAATTAGCTGAGTGTGATGGCTCGTGCCTGTAGTCTTAGCTACTCAGGAGGCTGAGGTGGGAGAAACGCTTGAGCTGGGGAGGTAGAAGCTGCGACTGTGCCTTCACACTCAGCCTGGGCGACAAAAAAAACATCTCCACAAAAAAAAAAAAAGAAAAAAAAAGGTTTGACAAGTTTCTTGAGAAAATAAACATACACATAGTATTTCCTTCTAGGTATTTACCCAAGAGAAATGAAAGAAAGGGCATATCCTGTACACAAATAAGACCTGTACATGAATCTTCACAGCAACATTATCAGTAAGGGCCCAAAAAGTAGGAACAATCCAAAAGTTGATCAACAGGTTATTGCTTAAATGATTTACAGTACATCCATACAACAGAATATTTAGCAAACAGTAGTTCATTTCTAAAAGGAATGATGGACGAAACATGGATCAATCTCCAAATAATTACACTGAGTGAAAGAAGCCAGACTGTTCCCTCCCAGAAGAGTAAACTATGATTCCATTTTCATAAAGTTCTGGAAAACATCAACCCACCTACAGTGACAGAAAGCAAACCAGTGGTTGTCTGAGAACAGTGAGGCAGGACAGGTAGGGTTGGGACAGAGGAATTCATTCCCAAAAGGCAACAGGAAACTTTTAAAGGTGACATATATGTTTATTTTTATAAATTTAAGGGGTAGAAGAGCAGTTGTGATGTGTGAATGTATTTTGTAGTGAGAAAGTCTGGTGTTTTAGTGTAACAATCACCCCAACATTGTACTCATTAAGTAAGTAATTTCTCCTCCATCACCCACCCCCAGCCTTCCGAGTCTCCAGTGTCTATTGCTCCACATTATGTGAAGGAATGCTAGGTGTGGCTGATTAATGCCAATTGTGATGAGTATAAGGCCTAACTGGCTTGAGGTGGAGGATGCTACATTTTTTTTTGATATCATTTTGTGTTGGAACACAGATTGCTGTAAATAAGGTAGTAATCGTCCCCAGACATAATGTAAAGGTTTGGATTGATAGGTTATTTTCTACTAAAGGGTAGACGTAGACGTGGATGAGCAGGAAACCTGCTACAACTATAGTGCTGGAGTGGAGTAGGACTGAGACGCTGGCTGGGCCTTCTATGGCAGATGGGAGTCAAGGATGGAGGCTGAACTGAGCAGACTGTGAAGTAGCACCTAAGAATTCTGCTCAAAGCTAGATAAAAGATATGGTTTTGGCCGGGCGTGCTGGCTCATGCCTGTAATCCCAGCACTTTGGGAGGCTGAGGCAGGCGGATCACGTGAGGTCGGGAGTTCAAGACCAGCCTGACCAACATGGAGAAATCCTGTCTGTACTAAAAATACAAAATTAGCCAGGCGTGGTGGCATATGCCTGTACTCCCAGCTACTGGGGAGGCTGAGGCAGGAGGATAGCTTGAACCAGGGAGGCAGAGGTTGTGGTGAGCCGAGATGACGCCATTGCACTCCAGCCTGGGCAACAAGAGCGAAACTCCGTCTCACTCTGTCGCCAGAATGGAGTGCAGTAGCGCGATCTTGGTTCACCGCAACCTCCAACTCCCTAGAGTTCAAGTGATTCTCCTGCCTCAGCCTCCTGAGTAGCTGGGATTACAGGCAACTGCCACCATGCTCAGCTAATTTTTGTATGTAGGAGAGACAGGGTTTCACCATGTTGGCCAGGATGGTCTCGATCTCCTGACCTCATTATCCACCTGCCTCGGCCTCCCAAAGTGCTGGGATTACAGGCACGAGCCACCGCGCCTGGCAAAGATATGTTCATTTTCTTCAGTGTAATCGTTTCACAGACAGATATGTTCATTAAGTGTGACTGTTTCACAGGCATATACATATGCCAAAACACATGAAATTGCACAATTTAAATGTATATTTTATGTTAGAGCTCAAAGCTTTTTAAATAAATACATGGAAAACTGTTTCAATACACTAAATAAAATCAAGTCACACAAAAACATGTTTAGTATCATCTCTTTTATGTTAAAACAAAACGTATTGGTTTGCTTATAAATGCAGAGTAAAGTGTCTGGAACATTATGTAGCTGTATAGAACATTATGTGGAGAGAATATCCTGGTGGGTCAGCTTTGGGATGGAGAGTATATCAATTGGTATTAGCTAGGTTATGCTACAATACTAACTGTAACATCTCAGTGACATCTCAGTTTCTTTCTCACTTATGCTACCTGCTCCACCTAGGCTGTCTCTAGAAAGCCCTATTTCTCACAGAAATGGCTTATTTGCCTAGATTTAGTAGCACCTAACAATTCTGCTCAAAGCTAGAAAAAATTTACACCTGTAATTTTCTCTTACACACGTGTGTGGACACATACACTCCAAATGTTTTTACTTTGAAATTTTCTATAACACATATTAATACCATAAGAAATAAGAATTACGTAGAACAAAAGGTCTATGCCAGAAAAACAATGGTCAAACACGAACAGAAAAGTAGAGTGCTGTTTTGACCTTGACTAATGTTTTAAAAATTGAAGCCTCGTGAGGTAATTGAAACAGGAGCCAAAAGAAAATGTGAAATGCTATGCCTTTAAAACCTTGGTTCTTAATATTGATGCAGTTTCTGCTGTTTTTCTATAAATAATAGATTACAAAATGGATGTTTGGCACAGAGTTGCTTTTAAAAGAGCATTTTCTAATTCTTGACAATACAAAAAAACAACTGATAGATGTTAAGGGCAAGAGGGAAAAGACTGCAGATAAAGTAACACAAACGAACTGATTACTACACACACACACACACACACACACACACACACACACACACACACCATTATCACCCAGCTAGGTTGCATGCAAAAAACAATTATATATTTTAAGATGTTCCATAATAATTTAAAATTAAGAACGGTTTGTTCAATAAACTACTTCTGCATTCCTATCCATAATAGTGCTGCTTTGTAAATCCAATTACAACAAATTGTTTTCAACAAATCACCCTGTCAAAAGTTTATTCTGGCATGTTTATAAACGTAAAACTAGTAATAATCATCACACCATGTATAAAAAGCTAATTTATTCAGTCACTGTGCTGGATTTACATAATTGCTAATCCTTAAAACCATCTCAAAAGCAAGATATCTTACACAAATATTTTCTTACTAATAAGAAACTGATGTTCAGCTGTAAAGTAACTTGTTCAGGCTAACATCCCTAAGAAAAAAAGTGATGCTTTTTTTCACTACAGTATGCCACCTTCTCATTTTTACAATGTACTTTCCAAGACTGCCTAATTATATGGTGTTTTATCATCCATCCCCTTGATAGCAACCTTCCCCCTTCTTGGTAACACCTCAAATTAATTAATCAAACATCTACAATTTTCTAGGCAATGTGCTAGGCTCTGGGGATCCAGAGGTTAAGTATGACAGTCTTTACCCCTCAGAAACTCAAATAAAGAGTAGCTGGGCTGGGCGCGGTGGCTCACGCCTGTAATCCCAGCACTTTGGGAGGCCGAGATGGGCGGATCATGAGATCAGGAGATCGAGACCATCCCGTGAAATCCCGTCTCTACTAAAAATACAAAAAACTTAGCCAGGCATGGTGACGGATGCCTGTAGTCCCACCTACTCGGGAGGCTGAGGCAGAAGAATGGTGTGAACCCGGAAGGCGGAGCTTGCAGTGAGCTGAGATTGTGCCACTGTACTCCAGCCTGGGTGACATTGCGAGACTGTGTCTCCAACAAAAAAAAAAAAAAAAGAGCTAGCACAAGAAGCAATTCTATAAACAGAGCTGAGGGGGAAATGGGCACTTTGCTCAGATTGCAGGCAGAAACAGAAAGAAGTGGGCAAAAAGTAGGAAGGTACTGGTCTGAGGCACTCACTTGATTGAGGGTGAGGCAAATGAAGAGGGGAGAAGGTACTCCAGGAAGAGGCAAATGCATGAATAAAAGGGAGAAGAAACCTTACAGGAGATCCATGAATTTCAAAGAATGTGGTTGAATGTGGAGAAGAGACAAGCCTTCCTCCGCTACAGAAATTCACAATTCCTGTAAGACCACCCCTCTGCTGCCTCTATCTAACAGCATGCCACAAACCAACCCAGCACCACAAAAGTCTCAACTTCGAGCATCCTTAACTTTATAACCCTTTTCATAGGCCCTCGCATTGCAGCAGAGCTTCCGGTCTTACCCAGGAAGTCTACACGCTAGACATACTTCAGTTCAGACTTCAGCCAGCTGCCCTTGCCTTTCAGCTAGGCCACAGCTGGTTCCTTCTAGACATGGAAATCCTTCCAGACAGACGAGAAACTTGAACTTACAAACATTATGCATACCTATTCCAGGGATATCCTCACTGACTAGAGGTACTGCCCCCCATCCCACAAAGTACTTAAGAGTACCTCCCTTGCAAAATGTCGACTGTTAAATGCTCCACAACTAGGATTTCTGCTAGTCTTGGGACCATTTAAGACATCCACTTCCCCATGCCTCGTAAGCACTAGTGGGGGAAAAAATCACAATAGTGCAACTTGGTGCCACTGCGCATTCATGGTTACTCACTTCAGCTGGGCCTGCAGTAGGGTCAATAAAGTGTTACTGAAAGACATACTCAGAGGCCGGGCACGGTGGCTTACACCTATAGTACCAGCACTTTTGGAAGTTGAGGCAGGTGGATTGCTTGAGGTCAGGAGTTTGAGACTAGCCTGGCCAACATGGTGAAACCCCATCCCTATTAAAACACAAAAATTAGCCGGGCGTCGTGACGCAGGCCTCTAGTCCCAGCTACTTGGAAGGCTGAGGCAGAATAACTGCTTGAACCCCAGAGGCAGAAGTTGCAGTGAGCAGAGATTGCACCTCTGCACTCCAGCCTGGGAGACAGACTGAGACTCCAAAAAACCGAACAACAACAGCAGCAGCAGCAGCAACAACAACAAAAAAACAAAGACATACTCAGAATTATAAGCAAGCTCTTAGGAATTTAAAAAACAAACAAACAAACAAAAACCATGAACAAAGGCTTTACTGCTTTAGACAGCTTCAGAAGTGATCAATGCCTAGGCATATTCTGAGAAATTACTGAATTTCAAGGCCAAAGAATCCTTGGCAATCTAGGTATAAAAAAATTATGCGGAGGAAAAAGCTCTGTTGGGCTCAAACATCTCCACAGCAGTAGTGACTGGCAGAAGACAGCGGGACAGCACAGCAGTGGCTCCCCAGTATTAGCGCGCATTAGCAATGTCGGAGGGCAGGCATAAAGTGCAGATTTCGGCTCCTCATTCTGCCTACATTCTGCTTCAGTAGGCCATGGGTAGAATATCACTGACTCTCCTGTTGGGAGTCCTTGACTTACACTTTAGTATTAACCACCTGAGTTATAAGGGGAAGAAAACGTGACCTAAAATAACAGTTGTGTCAAGTATTCATTTTTGTGTAAGGCAAGACCAGAAGTCTCAAATATGCAGGGATTCAAGGAAGGCAGAGCTCACTAGCCCTATCTGAAAATGAAGTCTATTCAACAAAAAGACGGTTCCAAATGAAGAACTCAGGAATGAAGTAGCTGTGATCTCAAAGTCAGTGATGAATTTACTGCAATATAAAACTGAGCATTAACAGTTGTGGCTACAGACCACCACAAGGGAATGGGACATTCTGCTCCTCACGTCATCCTAGCATCCTCCACGACCAGGGATGAAAACGGTTATACATCACATGCATTGCTCTGTACTAAGCATGGGACTAATAAATATATGCACTGTCTCATTTATTCTTCACAGTATGAGGCAGGTAATTATGAATCTCCAATTTACTGTCAAGGACACAAGCAGAGAGAGGGTATCTCACCCAAGATCATCTGGTTAATGTGATCAGTTGGTCAGAGACTTAGATGCTGATAGTGACATTATTAATATGCGCAAGATTACTATCATTCATGAGACCCCTTTAAAGCCACTTAATACTCTAGGCATTTTCCCACCCCATGTCGGAATCAGTAAGCTGTGTTCCCTCTGGGGACTTCTTCCTCTACTTTACCCCTAGTAAGAACTGTTATTTATGGTAGTTTCAAGATTTGTTGCTAGTCTCAAGGAATTCAGGATACATGTGGAGGAGAGAGAAGCAGAAGATCCTCTATTTTGACTTAGATATTAAACTAGTTCTTCTCATGTGCATACAATTCGCCGGGAGAGCTTGTCAAGGCAGCTTCTGATTAGGATCTTGTATGAAACCTGAGATGGTTTCCAGAGTTTCCAGATGAAGCTAAATGGGCTACGCTTTTGATTGGTAAAGCCCTAAATCCAAAACCAAACCAGCCTCTATCTAGAGAGTTGAACAGCATGACAGGAGTGGCTCATGTAGCTAATTAACGAAGAGGTACTCTGATTAACATACTGTTTCTTTGGAAACTTCACAGGGATGAGAGTTTGAGGATAGGGATGGTGGCTGGCACAATGTATTCCAACATCTGAGTTGCTGAATTTAACAACAGTAATAGCAAAAATACGCCAATTGAGTTTAAAAAGTAAAAATCAAAGTGAACCTCTTCAGAGGAAGCGTGAAGTGCTTCATTTCTTTACCCTTCATGGTTAAGAAATCAATGGCGGGGAACGCCCAAGATGGCCAAATAGGAACAGTTCCTGCCTCCAGCTCCCAGCGTGAGCGACACAGAAGACGGGTGATTTCTGCATTTCCAACTGAGGTATCAGGTTCATCTCACTGGGGCATGTTGGATACTTGGTGCTGGTCTGTGGGTGCAGCCCGACCAGCAAGAGCTGAAGCAGGGCGAGGCATCACCTCACCTGGAAAGAGCAAGGGGGAAGGGAATTCTATTAACTAGCCAAAGGAAATTGAGACACACAGCACCTGGAAAATCGGGTGACTCCCACCCTAATACTGCGCTTTACCAAGGGTCTTAGCAAACAGCACACCAGGAGATTATACCCACGCCTGGCCCCGAGGGTCACACGCCCACGGAGCCTCCCTCATTGCTAGCACAACAGTTTGAGATCTAACTACAAGGCGGCAGCGAGGCCGGGGGAGGGGTGCCCGCCATTGCCGAGGCTTCAGTAGGTAAACAAAGCCACAGGGAAGCTCGAATTGGGTGGAGCCCACTACAGCTCAAGCAGGCCTGCCTGCCTCTGTAGACTCCATCTCCGGGGACAGGGCATACCTCAGCAGAGGTAAATGTCCCTGACTGACAGCTTTGAAGAGAGCAGTGGATCTCCCAGCACGGAGGTTGAGATCTGAGAACGGACAGACTGCCTGCTCAAGTGGGTCCCTGACCCCTGAGTAGCCAAACTGGGAGACACCCTCCACTAGGTGCAGACCGACACCTCACACGGCTGGGTACACCCGAGACGAAGCTTCCAGAGCAAGAATCAGACAGCAACACTCACTGTTCAGCAATATTCTATCTTCTGCAGCCTCCGCTGCTGATACCCAGGTAAACAGGGTCTGGAGCAGACCTCAAGCAAACTCTAACAGACCTGCAGCTGAGGGTCCTGACTGTTAGAAGGAAAACTAACAAACAGAAAGGACATCCACACCAAAACCCCATCAGTACGTCACCATCATCAAAGACCAAAGGCAGATAAAACCACAAAGATGGGGAAACAGCAGTGCAGAAAAGCTGGAAATTCAAAAAATCAGAGTTCATCGCCCCCTCCAAAGGAACGCAGCTCATCACCAGCAACGGAACAAAGCTGGATGGAGAATGACTTTGACGAGTTGAGAGAAGAAGGCTTCAGTTGATCAAACTTCTCAGAGCTAAAGGAGGAACTATGTAAAGAAATTAAAAACCTTGAAAAAAGATTTGATGAATGGCTAACTAGTATAACCAATGTAGAGAAGTCTTTAAAAGAACTGATAGAGATGAAATCTATAACACGAGAACTACGTGAAAAATGCACACGCTTCAGTAACCGACTCGATCAACTGGAAGAAAGAGTATCAGTGATTGAAGATCAAATGAATGAAATGAAGCGACAAGTGTAGAGAAAAAAGAGTAAAGAGAAATGAACAAAGCCTCCAAGAAATATGGCATTATGTGAAAAGACCAAATCTATGTCTGATTGGTGTGCCTGAAAGTGATGGGGGAAATGGAACCAAGTTGGAAAACACTCTTCAGGATATCATCCAGGAGAACTTCCCCAACGTAGTAAGGCAGACCAACATTCAAATTCAGGAAATACGGAGAACGCCACAAAGATACTCCTTGAGAAGAGCAACTCCAAGACACATAATTGTCAGATTCACCAAACTTGAAATGAAGGAAAAAATCTTAAGGGCAGCCAGAGAGAAAGGTCGGGTTACCCACAAAGGGAAGCCCATCAGACTAACAGCAGATCTCTCGGCAGAAACTCTATAAGCCAGAGGAGAGTGGGGGCTAATATTCAACATTCTTAAAGAAAATAATTTTCAACCCAGAATTTCATATCCAGCCAAACTAAGTTTCATAAGTGAAGGAGAAATAAAATCCTTTACAGACAAGCAGATGGTTAGAGATTTTGTCACCACCAGGCCTGCCCTACAAGAGACCATGAAGGAAGCACTAAACATGGAAAGAAACAACAGGTACCAACCATTGCAAAAACATGCCAAAATGTAAAGTCCATCGATGCTAGGAAGAAACTGCATCAACTAACGAGCAAAATAACCAGCTAATATCATAATGACAGGATCAAGTTCACACATAACAATATTAACCTTAAATGTAAATGGACTAAATGGTCCAATTAAAAGACACAGACTGACAAATTGGATAAAGTCAAGACCCATCAGTTTGCTGTACTCAGGACACCCATCTCACATGCAGAGACACACATAGGCTCCAAATAAAGGGATGGAAGAAGTTCTACCAAGCAAATGGAGAACAAAAAAAAGCAGGGGTTGCAATCCCAGTCTCTGATAAAACAGACTTTAAACCATCAAAGATCAAAAGAGACAAAGACATTACATAATGGTAAAGGGATCAATTCATCAGGAAGAGCTAATTATCCTAAATATATACGCAGCCAATACAGGAGCACCCAGATTCATAAAGCATGTCCTTAGAGACTTACAAAGAGACTCCCATACAATAATAACGGGAGACTTTAACACCCCACTGTCAACATTAGACAGATCAATGAGACAGAAAGTTAACAAGGATATCCAGGAATTGAACTCAACTCTGTACCAAGCGGACCTAACAGACATCTACAGAACTCTCCACCCCAAAGCAACAGAATATACATTCTTCTCAGCACCACATCACACTTATTCCAAAATTGACCACATAATTGGAAGTAAAGCACTCCTCAGCAAATGTAAAATAACAGAAATTATAACAAGCTGTCTCTCAGACCACAGTGCAATCAAACTAGAACTCAGGACTAAGACAATCAAAACCGCTCAACTACATGGAAACTGAACAACCTGCTCCTGAATGACTACTGGGTACATAACGAAATGAAGGCAGAAATAAAGATGTTCTTTGAAACCAATGAGAACAAAGATACAATGTACCAGAATCTCTGGGACACATTTAAAGCAGTGTGTAGAGGGAAATTTATAGCACTAAATGCCCGCAAGAGAAAGCTGGAAAGATCTAAAATTGACACCCTAACATCACAATTAAAAGAACTAGAGAAGCAAGAGCAAACACATTCAGAAGCTAGCAGAAGGCAACTAAGATCAGAGCAGAACTGAAGGAGATAGAGACACAAAAAACCCTCCAAAAAAAATCAATGAATCCAGGAGTTGCTTTTTTGAAAAGATCAACAAAATTGACAGAATGCTAGCAAGACTAATAAAGAAAAAAAGAGAAGAATCAAATACACGCAATAAAAAATGATGAAGGGGATGTCACCACTGACCCCACAGAAATACAAACTACCATCAGAGAATACTATAAACACCTCTACACAAATAAACGAGAAAACCAAGAAGAAATGGATAATTGCCTGGACACTTACACTCTCCCAAGACTAAACCAGGAAGAAGTTGAATCCCTGAATAGACAAATAGCAGGCTCTGAAATTGAGGCAATAATTAATAGCCTACCAACCAAAACAAGTCCAGAACCAGATGGATTCACAGCTGAATTCTACCAGAGGTACAAGGAGGAGTTGGTACCATTCCTTCTGAAATTACTCTACTCAATAGAAAAAGAGAGAATCCTCCCTAACTCATTTTACGAGGCCAACATCATTCTGATACCAAGGCCTGGTAGAGATACAACAAAAAAAGAGAATTTTAGACCAATATCCCTGATGAACATCGATGCAAAAATCCTCAGCAAAATACTGACAAACTGAATCCAGCAGCACATCAAAAAGCTTATCCACCATGATCAAGTGGGTTTCATCCCTGGGATGCAAGGCTGGTTCAACATACGCAAATCAATAAACATAATCCAGCATATAAACAGAACCAAAGACAAAAACCACATGATTATCTCAATAGATGCAGAAAAGGCCTTTGACAAAATTCAACAGCCCTTCATGCTAAAACCTCTCAATAAATTCAGTATTGATGGAACGTATCTCAAAATAATAAGAGCTATTTATGACAAACCCACAGCCAATATCATACTGAATGGGCAAAATCTGGAAGCATTCCCTTTGAAAACTGGCACAAGACAGGGATGCCCTCTCTCACCACTCGTATTTAACATAGTGTTGGAAGTTCTGGCTAGGGCAATCAGGCAAGAGAAAGAAATAAAGCGTATTCAGTTAGGAAAAGAAGAAGTCAAATTGTCCCTCTTTGCAGATGACATGATTGTATATTTAGAAAACCCCATTGTCTCAGCCCAAAATCTCCTTAAGCTGATAAGCAACTTCAGCAAAGTCTCAGGATACAAAATCAATGTGCAAAATCACAAGCATTCTTATACAGCAGTAACAGACAAACAGAGAGCCAAATCATGAATGAACTCCCACTCACAATAGCTTCGAAGAGAATAAAATACCTAGGAATCCAACTTACAAGGGATGTAAAGGACCTCTTCAAGGAGAACTACAAACCACTGCTCAGTGAAATAAAAAAGGACACAAACAAATGGAAGAACATACCACGCTCATGGATAGGAAGAATCAATATTGTGAAAATGGCCATACTGCCCAAGGTAATTTATAGATTCAATGCCATCCCCATTAAGCTACCAATGACTTTCTTCACAGAATTGGAAAAAAAACTGCTTTAAAGCTCATATGGAACCAAAAAAGACCCCGCATTGCCAAGACAATCCGAAGCCAAAAGAACAAAGCTGGAGGCATCATGCTACCTAACTTCAAACTATACTACAAGGCCACAGTAACCAAAACAGCATGGTACTGCTACCAAAACAGAGATATAGACCCAGGAACAGAACAGAGCCCTCAGAAATAATACCACACATCTACAACCAACTGATCTTTGACAATCCTGAGAAAAACAAGAAATGGGGAAAGGATTCCCTATTTAATAAATGATGCTGGGAAAATTGGCTAGCCATAAGTAGAAAGCTGAAACTGGATCTTTTCCTTACTCCTTATATGAAAATTAATTCAAGATGGATTAGACACTTAAATGTTAGACCTAAAACCATAAAAACCCTAGAAGAAAACCTAGGTAATACCATTCAGGACATAGGCATGGGCAAGGACTTCATGTCTAAAACACCAAAAGCAACAACAACAAAAGCCAAAATTGACAAATGGGATCTAATTAAACTAAAGAGCTTCTGCACAGCAAAAGAAACTACCATCAGAGTGAACAGGCAACCTACAGAATGGGAGAAAATTATTGCAATCTACTCATCTGACCAAGGGCTAATATCCAGAACCTATAAAGAACTCAATCAAATTTACAAGAAAAAAACAACCCCATCAAAAAGTGGGCAAAGGATATGAACAGACACTTCTCAAAAGAAGACATTCATGCAGCCAACAGACACATCAAAAACTGCTCATCACCACTCGCCATCAGAGAAATGCAAATCAAAACCACAATGAGATACGCTCTCATGCCAGTTAGAATGGCAATCATTAAAAAATCAGGAAGCAACAGGTGCCGCAGAGGATGTGGAGAAATAGGAACACTTACACTGTTGGTGGGATTATAAACTAGTTCAACCATTGTGGAAAACAGTGTGGCGATTCCTCAAGGACCTAGAACTAGAAATACCATTTGACCCAGTCATCCCATTACTGGGGATATACCCAAAGGATTATAAGTCATGCTGCTATAAAGACACATGTTTATTGCGGTACTATTCACAATAGCAAAGACTTGGAATCAACCCAAATGTCTATCAGTGACAGACTGGATTAAGAAAATGTGGCACATATACACCATGGAATACTATGCAGCCATAAAAAAAGATGAGTTCGTGTCCTTTGTAGGGACATGGATGCAGCTGGAAACCATCAGTCTCAACAAACTATCGCAAGAACAGAAAACCAAATACCGCATGTTCTCACTCATTGGTGGGAATTGAACAATGAGATCACTTTGACACAGGAAGGGGAACATTACACACCGGGTCCTATTGTGGGGAGTGGGTAGTGGGGAGAAATAGCATTAGGAGATATATCTAATGTAAATGACGAGTTAATGGGTGCAGTACACCAACATGACACTTGTATACATATGTAACAAACCTGCACATTGTGCACATGTACCCTAGAACTTAAAAGTATTTAAAAAAAAAAAAAGGACACTGCTTAAAATAGTAACTGAAGGTGTAAATACAAACTACTTAAAATTATAATAGTGACCACTAGCAGACAGACATAAAACATGTAATTACAACTGTAATGTGGATCACAAAGAGGGTGTCGGGGGACACAGAGTGAGGGATCAAAACTCAAGTTGTTAGGTACCCCGTGCCATTTGCAAACACAGTACCTGGGATTAGGTTGAACCATTTGAAACTGTGTTTGGCAGTTTCTGACTCAGAAAAAGTAACTTCATATGCTTCAACCCATTCTTTTTTTTTGTTTTTTGAAACGGAGTGTTGCTCTTGTTGCCCAGGCTGGAGTGCAATGGCACGATCTCGGCTCACCGCAACCTCCACCCCTCAGGTTCAAGCTATTCTGCTGGGATTACAGAAATGCACCACCATGCCCAGCTAATTCTGTACTTTTAGTAGAGATGGGGTTTCTCCATGTCGGTCAGGCTAATCTCGAACTCCTGACCCAAGGTGATCCGCCAGCCTCTTGCTAGGCCTGGGATTATAAGCGTGAGCCACGGCGCCCAACGGGCTTCAACTCAATTCTTTTTGATGCAGCGCTCAATAAACTATCTTCTGTTGTAGTTGCATTTCACAAGAAGAGAGCCTTTTTCTTCCTCACTACCATACATCCAGTGCCAGACACACTTCTTAGAAAACATTACTCAACAAATATTTGCTGAATCAAAAAGAAAAGAGGACTCAGGACTCAGAAAGGCAAAATGGGTGAAAGTGGTCTTAAAATTTAAAAAGCCCTACAAAAAAATTCAAATGTCTGCTAATTCAGCAAACAGACCAGCAATCTGGCTTCCAGCAATATTAACATGTGCTATTAAAAGTCTGGTAGTTCCATAGAGTTTATAATTGGATTTAGCCTGTACATTGTGCGTAATCTACAGTCGAAAAATTTTCATCCATGTTTAACAAAATCTTCATCACATCATTAGTATTTAGTCATTAAATGCTAAAGAAGATAGGCTTAAAAATTTAGTTGTTTTCTGCTAACCCATAACCCAGATTGTTACTTACAGGTCTACTCTCTTTCCTGTAAACATACAAAGCATTCTTCAGAGAAAATCTCCCTTCTACAAATTCTTAAGTGGATCCTTTTGAAATAATATGCTGTTAGTGCTAGAAAATGGCTGGAAGGCAAGGTTTGTTTTTTGCTGTTGTTGGTTTTTGAGACAGTCTCGCTCTGTCACCCAGGCTGGAGTGCAATGGTGCAATCTCGGCTCACTGCAACCTCCACGTCCCGGGGTCAAGTGATTCTCCTGCCTCCGCCTCCTGAGAAGCTGGAATTACAGGCAGGCACCACCAAGCCTGGCTAATTTTTGTATTTTCAGTAGAGACGGGGTTTCATCATGTTGGTCAGGCTGGTCTCGAACTCTTGACCTCATACTCCACCCACCTCGGCTTCCCAAATTGCTGGGATTACAGGCGTGAGCCACCATGCCCGGCCAAGGGAAGTGAGTTTTTTTTTTTTTTTGAGACGGAGTCTCGCTCTGTCGCCCAGGCTGGAGTGCAGTGGCCGGATCTCAGCTCACTGCAAGCTCCGCCTCCCGGGTTCATGCCATTCTCCGGCCTCAGCCTCCCGAGTAGCTGGGACTACAGGCGCCCGCCACCTCGCCCGGCTAGTTTTTTGTATTTCTTAATAGAGACGGGGTTTCACCGTGTTAGCCAGGATGGTCTCGATCTCCTGACCTCGTGATCCGCCCGTCTCGGCCTCCCAAAGTGCTGGGATTACAGGCTTGAGCCACCGCGCCCGGCCGGGAAGTGAGTTTTAAAGAATCTTTGAAGTGTGTATTAAATGGTGTACATCAGAATTGACTGTTGTATTTGTCCTGTAATTATGAATATTTTATTGCTCCATTGTTTGTAATAGTAAACGGTGAAAAAGTAAATTTACATTATAGGGGGCTAAATCTTGGTGTACAATAAAATCTGACCATTAGAAATAAAAATGTTTGGTAATACATACTGTGCTTTATACAACCAGGCACCATTCTCTAAAGGCTTCAGATACACTAACTTTGTAATCCTCATAACTCATCAATGAGATAAGTAACTATCATTATCCCCATTTTACAGACCAGGAAACTAGGACAGCAACTCCTTAGGCTAAGCAGCTAGTCTGGATTCATCCCAGGTAGTCAGGCAGAATTCATGCTCTATTAAACCATACAGTATATTCTGCATCTACAGTATAGGGAAATACTTATACTGTAGTATAATACTTATACTTAGTGAAATACTTATACTTAGGGAAATACTTATACATAGTGGAAAGGACAATGTTCCCTGATAATTTCTGTGAAAAAGTGAGTTTCTGAATTCAATGATTACGATCTCATCTGTATTTTTCTGTTTAAAGTATGTATTGAAAATGTTTAGAAGGACTTATGTCAAGTTGTTAACAGTAGATACCACTAAGGACTTGGTTGGGAGTTTGAAAATGAAAATTTATTATTTATACCTTGCATTTAAAATTCTTTAACCAGCATGTGCTCTACAGTAAATATACCACATGCCAGTGACAACCGCCTCCCACATTATCTATGACACAAAACCAAACAAGCATATGAAAAGAAACACACTTACCTTGTGCTACCATATTGGTCAATGGGTAGGACAACGGGTAGGACAAGGCATGAAAGATTCTAATGCACACTCCAAGTTAACCAACATCATTTAAGAAGTAGAATGAACTTACCGCTAACCGACTCTTGATTTATCAGACTTCATTTACTTCAACAACAAATCTGTCCAACTTCAGTTTATTCCCAACACACTGAAGTATTTCAACAAGTTTTATGTCATATTAAACTTAACTGAATTACCTGATGACTCTAGGCCATCCCAAATGGCAGCTCTTCATTGTGCTAGGAGTTTTAGCTATTCCCCCCCTCTACGGGGAAGCACTGTTCCTCATGGACCCAAGTTGGAAAATCAGATAATTGACCCGGTCCAGCAAGTGTATGTAAATTAAACCAATAAAAGCTTACGGAAAAGGTCTTGTTTCAGTAATGTGTAGATTTTTCAAAATCCCCTATATTGAATGTGAGAGATCCTGGAAGCGGATCCTGCTTTTAAAAGTCTGATTTCTGACTGTGACGTTCAATGTGACTAGATTTTTTAATGCAACAGTCTATTTGAGGTGCTCCGGCAGTACTTGTTTTCTCCAAAGTAGCCCGGCCCCGTGGCCATCCAACCTATGCTTTAGAGCTTTCTGGCAGCATAGCATCTCTTAAGGCAGCTCGTTCTGACATTAGATTAGTATGTTAGAAAGTTTTTTTAAAAAAAAATAGGATTGTGATACCTTTTTTGGTATAGATTCCACCCCACTGGTCTTAGTTCCTAAAATATAAATTGTCTGCCTAATAGATCATACAAATCCAACAACCAAGAAACATTAGTAATTGTCTTCTGTACTTTACTAAACACTTTGTGTTTAATATATTTTTAAATTGTAAAGAAATTACAAGGAACTCCTAAAAAAATTTAATACAAAAATATTACAAGTTAGGACAATTAATCATTGAGATGACATTTAAGCAGCATGCAGAAAAAGTAGCATAGGGTTAACATTTCACTGATGACAAAGCACTTTAGGTACAGTAGAGAAAAGCACCATAAAACTACCATCTATAGTGTCTTTTCCTCCACTGTGTTTTTTCAAATGAATATATTGGTAAAACAGTAAACTTTGATCTGATCTGCTATGGATTATACTAGGTAATAAATCTAATTCATTGTAAAGTATAACTGAAATTAAAAATAATCCCTTCTATTATTGTTCAAATTAATTTCAGCTTTCCCTCAAGTTTATAAGGATTCTAATCCTTAGGAATCCAACCCTTTTTGGAAAAGTATACAATGCGGGATATTATTAACAATCTATGCCATGCAATAAAAGATAACCCCTTGAAAATGAAAGCATGTCAGTTCTAACAACTGCAGTGGCTTATTTCTAGTAAAACATAAAACTATGCTTGCATTTATTTCTGTTTAATAAACAGGAAAAACAGAAGACCTGGAGAGTGTAAGTTCTTAAAAAATGAAAGAGAAAATATGCTCAATGATTCTTTTAAAAAAAGTCTCTAACTCTAAAGGAGTTGGTATTAATTAAAGCTAGAAGGTGTCTAGTTGTTTTTCTTATAAAGTTTGTAATAACAACTAGCTAAGAGAGAAAATGATTCAACTATAATTGGCTTGTTGTGAAGCAAAAAAAGGTCACTGAGGAAGCTGAGCCTCCTGTCCTAATCTTCAACACCTCTACACATTGTTTTGTGCTCAATCGTGTGGCTAAGCAAACAAATGTATCTAAGGTCTCTTTTAGTTTATGTGAAATAACGCCTTTTAAATACAATATTGATTTTTCAAAAGAATTAAAAATTACAATCCCTTAGCTGATTAGATGCTCTATTATACTTTAATAAAAATAGTAAATAACCCCTTCATTTAAAAAAATCTTATCTCCTGCAAGTAGTAGTAAAAATAGTAAAATTTGTAATTTTATTATGGGCTTACTTTAAAGTATATATCTTGGGAAACAATATGTTTATGAAAAACAGTGGTTTGGGTTCTGATGGCAGTTATAATCAGTAATACCAGTATGAGAGAGAATGAACATGTTATAGGTTATGAAGGCTAACTCGGAGCAAAAAGGTTTATTCTACAATAGAACACTGGAGAAGTAAAAGCAATTAAAATGTAAACAAGAAACTGTAAACAAGAATACCATCCCTCTCTCTTGACTAGTAAATAGGCTATACAAACTACATAGATATCAAAGGTTTTATATATGTACACAGCCAACATAATATCAAAATATATTTTATTCTGGACCTCTTTCAGATCTGATTCAAATTACAGTTGTCAAAGCAATACAATGCAAAGGGGAACTGCAACAACAACAACAAAAAAAAATGTGCCTAGAAAGGATAAAAGGGTCACTGGGGACAAATCATTGTGATGTGGAACCAAAATACATCGTAAGTGTAATTAACATGGTCCAGGACAGCATAGAACATCTATATCAGTCTTCCTTATACAATAATCATGAAAACTGAACAATGAAGTTCTTTAACATGTACAAAAAACTGTCATGGGCTGGTTTACACTTTTACAACAGTTTTAAAGTTAACTGGATAACTAAAGAAATGATGCAGACATTTTAATCCAGTGCTATAGGTAGGCTCACAGAATTAGACCCAAAGGATTTGTAAAAATAAAAATGGAAACAGTATAGCTACAATGTCAAAGTCAGGAAAGAAGAAAATTTACTTCTGTATTCAAGGATTACAGAGCTACAAAATGCAGTCTGCGTTTTTGTTTGTAATGAGATGGATAAGTACATCAGACTAGATACAACATGCAGAATGTTTTCCTGAACTTATCCAGAAATTCCAAAGAAAACATCATGAAACAACTTACTTAAAAACAAAAATATATGCCCTAGTTAATTCACCCTGCTTCAACACTGTCAACGTAAAGGCAGAAATAAAGAAAGCTATCAATACCTCAGAACTACTGATATAAGACATCAAATTTCTAAATCAGTGTATTAAAAAAGTGAACACTTCCTCTTTTTTCTCTCTTCTACATTTAACTAGAATCATGTTTCAAAAAAACTGATATTAAATGTGACACTTCAGAGCTACTACTGGAAGGAGTAATTCGTAACTTCCCTACCCTCCTTCCATCCCTGCTGATTCAGGAGAGGGGGGAAAAAAACAAAGAAAATAAAACGAAAAACCAACCAGGGTCTCTTGTAGATTTGCTGCTATTCCACAAAATGTTGGCATTTGCTGCCATGCCACAATGTTGGTCCACTGAAATAGGATTTCTGCGGAAACTGTCAACAGTAATTCACCATATGCAAGTACCATCCTTAGCATGCGACAATAATCACAGGTTCTGTAGAAATGTACAATGTGCTTAAGATAATGAAAATTGTAGCACTGCATTTGAGATTTGTTTCTCTACTTATCTAGTAAAACTTGTCATTTTTGCTCACTTAAGTATGATCATTTGTGATTCCTTTAAATAGCAAAAATGCACAGTCCTCTTTAGGCCTCTACTCAATAATAGTTTACATCACTCTTAACAAAATCATTCTACATAAACAGATAGCTCCTTAAAAATAGTACTCTCTCATTAAATCTAATTTGACAGAAAGGAGTTTAAGGGAAAAAGGAGTGCTTTGTAAGTGAAAAAGTACAAATCTTTGGCCTTTCTCTTGACATTTTCTTATGTCAAAAAGCAAAAAACCTTCATGTAATTCAATCTAGTGATTACTTTTTGCACCATAATTTGTTTTTTACACCACAAAAGGAGGCACTTTCAGTATCTGTAAAAGGTATTTAATCCTAAAACATACTTACCTAGAGAATAATTAAAACAGAATTCAATACACTCTAACATCTATTAGGAAATTAAGAGTTACCACTTCTAAAAGTCATTTGAAAGTCAATGATGTTACCTGGTCAATGGCAGGAAATAGGAATTGGAACAAATATAAGAACTTATGGGATTTCCTACACGGAGGCAAAAAAAAAAAAAAAAAAAAAAGATATTCCTTTATGTTGTTTAAAAGTGGCAGCTGCTCTTTCTTTATTCCATTTTAATCAATGAGTATTCATTCAAGTTTTCTTTTCTATATTTCCTTGTAAGTTTCTTACAGTAGCTTATACAACAACAAATAGCATAGAAAAACTACTGGATTCAATTGATCATCAGGAATAAGTTCTCAGAAAAACACAGGCGGAAAAATAAGCAAGAATCCCAAATACAGAACTTTACAAGCTGTGAAACTTGGTCTCTTGCAATCATGTTACTGCTCAAATTAAAGACAATCTTATTTCTGTCTATTGGAGCAGCATCGTGGCACATCAGCAGGCAATGATGATGTTGAGAACAGCAGCAAAAATAAACAATCGTATGCTCATGAAGAACCCAAGCCTACAAAATGGATACCTTTCAGAAAAGTGTATACTTAAAAGACCCAAGACGTCAGGATAATAAAGCTCTGTATTTATAATCTTTTATATGTCCTATTGTGGCTACTATGCTTAAGTAAAATAGCTAAAGAAAAAAAAACAAAAAAAACAAAAAAAAACAAAAACACCAGAAAAGATGACAATATAAAAATGTAGCTGTCTATTTTGGCAGCTATATTGCAGAATTTCTTGACTATCTTTTAATCAGCTGGGAAAAAGTCAATAACTGTATGCAAATGAATAAACTGTCCATATCAAAATACAAAAGTACTATCAATAATCACCTCTGACTTTCAGATTTAAATTCAGTGCAATTGACAAATGCATCGCTAAAGGAAAATGCAGCTTAAAAGATACTCAAAACATTTGTGTCTATTCCTGGGAGCACATTTTAAAATTATTGCACAGATTTTTTTTATTTTTATTTTTTTTAAACAGTAACAGAGGTCAACCACAGATGTGGACCTCCAGCAATAAAAGCAGGAATTCAAGTGCCAGATATTCAGCATATTAGGTTTCCTACGTAAGTCACATGGTAATATGTTCTAAATATCTCTAATGTGATCCAAAACCCTAAAAAGAGCTGGCACAAAACCATCGTGAATGACTGCCTCTCTGGATGTAAATTTTTAAAAATATTATTACAGTATCATAGTCCCCACTAACAACAACTGGGGTACATATAACAATGTATTGTGAAATTAAGTGTATCTATTCTCTTTACCAATAGCAAATGCTACCCTACCTTAGTAAAACGAAGACTTGCTTCAATCAATGCTGTTTTGTAAAAATAGCAAAGCAACAAATGCTGAAAATCAAAGCTGCATTACTTGGGTTAAATCAGTTTCTACCTAAACTTAGAACACAGGTTAAAATTTTAGTACTAAAAGGCCTCAAAATAATTAGTGACAGAAATAGTGTTATTAATTTGCTAAGCTCAACAATAAGCAATTCCTTAATTAAAATCTTTGAGATATAAATTTGATGACTATTCTCTTCAGAAATGACATACCTGGATTATGTTAATCATGACAAGCCTTATTAGTCACACATATAAACATGGCCTCATGCAATCATTTGTATATGTTACTCTAACTTGCATGAGCACAAGGTTTAATATCTATATCTTTAAGAAAATACTTGATATTATAAACAGAGTAAAAGACATGATATAGTAGTGATTACTGAAAAAAAAAATTAGCAGCTTAAATTGATCTATATTTGAAAAAACGTAGTCACAAGTACCACAAATGCAGAATCAGAGCAGCAGGAAGAAGGTTAGTGCAATTATATTTTCATAAAAAAAATTCTGAATCACTGCTATTTAAAAACACCTTGAAGCAAGTCTTTTGTTTGAGATTGTTTTTTAAACTAAGGTAGCAAACATTTTGCCATGTAATGGCAGTGTTATATGCCGTTATCTTGCTTTGTATAAAGAAAACAACATGAGAGATTTTTAATACTGGAGGTTGGTTACATTTACATATTTAAGCTTCTACACAGAATGATGGACACTTTGAGAAGCTAATCCTTATCCAGAAACATTTTAATCTCTTAAAAAACAAAGCAAAACAAACAAACAACAAAAAACCCAAAACTACTTTGCTCCTTTTCACAATAGTGCACACTTTTACCATAATTTAGTTATGGCTACAAAACATCAGAAGATTTTTTTTTTTTTAATGTATCTTCTCTATGGTAATTTAAAAAAAAAAATTGTGCCCTTCTAGTCTTTAATTGGCAGAAATATGTCCCAAAAAAGAAACTATTGCATTTAAGCCACATCACCAAAAAACAAAACAGAAAAAAAAAAAAAAAAAGCAAAACAAAAAAACAAAACCAACAGAGCATAATACCCTTTTACTGATGTGTCTTACAGATTGACATGACCAAAGTCATAGGTTTTCATTTAATTTCCAATTCCCCCTTCCACAACATGCACCAACTGAATATATGCTCTGGGAGCCATAAAATGTACCAAACATCTACCTCTTCAAAAGAATGCATTAAAATATTTTAAAGAATTTTTTGTTGTTTAAAAGGTGAAAAAAATATAAACAAGAAACTGATTCACTCCCTTACTTCATGCATCCATAATCTAAACCAAAAACAAAATTTTAAAGCAAGAACAAACTACTGCTGCAAGTTTCTGTAAGTCCATTTTCTCTGTACATACAAACTGCTCACTACTGAAGGGAAAAAAGAATATAATCCATGGTGTCTGCTGATTCAAAGGGGAGAAACAAGGCTGTCATTTAGTATCCAAAAACTGGTACATGTATGTTCTGCTTTTATAATGTATATTTTTCTCTCTTCTGTTTTTCATATCCAAAACTTCTAAATGCTATTTTAGGGGCACAGCAGATTAGATTCCAGCACTTGGTGAACAGAATTCACAAGCTGTGACAAAACTCTGTCATCTTCAGGGTGCAATTTTGTGTATATACACTTATGTATATATTTCTTTTAGATTTGGCTGTAGTGGACTGGCCATGGTTCAAGTGGGACTATAGCAGTACATGGGTCAGGGACAGTCATTTTGGCTATGTACACATTCATAGTCGGTCCATGGCTTCCAACTAGTAGCGCTATTTCCGAAGGTCTAATACACAAACCTGTAAGAAATTAGAATAATCAACCAGTGTATTCAGAATTTTATTGTACATTTTATGTTTAACTTTTCTATAGTACAATTTGAAATGTTTCTTAGTTCCAAGTTTATAAAATTGGTAAAGCATGATAATCATGGAAATGAGCGGTTAACTGACAGAAATTAGATTTAAGCAGGTCAAGAGAACAACCATGAGCTCAAACTATGGGGGAAGAACCATGGCTAGGATTTTTAATACTCTGTTGATTAAAAAGGTAGGAGAAAATGCTCAAAACAACCATTTCCTATCTATTGGACCCTAATGAAAGATATCACGTATTATATTCAGCTACAGCGTCAGTAAATAGCTACCCCTTTCCCATCTTCTGTTACTTCTGCAGCTTTGGAAGCCATATTTGCATTGTTGTAAAGACTTGGCCAACCTCATTCTGAAAATCTTCCAGTATCACACATTCCTCAACACAGGAACCAACTACCTCTAGTCCTGCCTTCCCTGAGCTAAAAAAAAAAACTCTTCTGTGAAGAGGAGAAGGAAGAAATACACATTAAAAATTTCAATCCTTCTCAGAATGTTACTCTGGTATACCTAATTTCATAAATGAAGGTTCACATTAAAAATAACTGTCCATTTCTAGATTATAAGGTACTCTTTTGGTAAGGACAGCCTAAATTTGGTTTACATTATTTAAATCCAACGCACATGAGAAGTTTACAGCCTCAGGAAAAAAAAAAAATCAGTATCATACCTTAAAATTCATTTTGAAAAAAAAAAAAAAACAAAACAAAACTTTGGTATCACTAACAATAAGCTGCATTCTGATGTGAATACCCACCCACACCCTCTTTGGAAACACTTTACTATACTTACTGAACCATCTGATGCACTGGCTCCAACTTTGTCTCCTGCTGCATTCCAGCAAACTTCAAAAATTCCACCTGTTCCCCTATAGCTGTGAACTAGAGCACCTGTCTAAAAGAATGAAAAACAAAATCTTAAAAATCACAATACATATTATAATAAATCCAAATGCTGAAATAAAAATATTACATGGCCTTATTTCTAGCAATCAAAGGAGGGACTTAGCTTCAACTATACAAAATAAGTTCTGAAATTCTAGAAGTGTAATATGATCCCTTTATAAAAAGATGATACCAGCCTGTTCTCAAAAGATTACTCACACACATATTCAGTTTCTCCAGTGTTGATAACCATTCTTGGCTAAGGTATCTGGTCTCTGACATAGCCAACAATAGCTAGAAGTAAACATTCAGTCTATCAAATAAGTTTTTGTTGTTGCTAAATGACACATGAGTCTAGTTAACATGTAAAGAAACAAAATAAATTCAGAATTTCTTTGACAGAACTTCTTAAAGAGAAGTATAACAAACTAATAAAGATAATTCCAGTGTAAGTCTGTTATTCACTCTATATTTACTGACCAGTTCCTAAGCTAGGGGATTATAAAAAAAGCTAAAATAATGTATGTACGTTCCTTTTTTATTTTTTTGGACAGAGTCTTGTTCTGTTACCCAGGCTGGATGCAGTTGTGCAATCATAGCTCATCGCACCTTCTAACTCCTGGGCTAGAGTGATCTTCCCGCCTCCACCTCCTGAGTAGCTAGGATTACAGGTGCATGCCACCATGCCCAGCTGATTTTAAAAAAATTATTTGTAGAGACAAGGTCTGACCGTGTTGCCCAGGCTGGTCTTGAACTCTTGTCCTCAAGCAATTCACCCACCCAAGCCTCCCAAAATGTTGGGATTATAAGCATGCACCACAGTTCCCAGCCAGATATGTACACTATTCTTGAAAGATGTTATAAGTTTAAACAAAAAACACAGGCAGGAATACTAACAATGTCATCATTAATTAAGCTGAATCATAAATGTAACAAAGTTATTTTATTATTCAGCTGCCACTGAAGAATTAAAACTCAGTACAAAAACATATTCTTCTATGAAACCAGTCAACATAGCAGGACAAAGATCAGAGGTCCTGTTGTGAAAACTCAAAAATGTGCTTCAGGTGTTCTGCCCCGACAAATCAGAAAAGTGACCTCTGCAGCTTTATGGTAACCTGAAGTCAAGCTAGAGGTGGCAGATCTACGTAAAACAACATGGCAACAAATCATGCACTTTGCAAATATCTCCCATTCAGCCTATCCAAGATGACAACTAAGCTGGAAGAATGTTTGACCAAGTTTTCCTCTTCAAATTTAGCCTGGTAACATGGCACAAATCACAGAATCACAGATGCACTGGTACTGACACATTGCTACCGATTATCAGGCTGGGAAGGCCCAACTGCTTTGTTTACTTAAAATTTCTCATAATTGATGAGATTAAGTTCAAGTATAGCAGGCTTTAAATATCTACGTTAATGAGAAGAGAAAAAAGTAGAAACAACAAAATCTAAAGTTTGCTGAGGTATAAAAAAAAATAAAATCTATAGTCAACCTACAGACATTCAATCTATAGTCAACTTGAGATGAAAAAAACAAACAACTTTCTTTTAAAAGCACTTACCAATCTCTAAGCTTGAACTGGGCTATAATGAACCAAAACATTATGGTCAACAAGGCAGAGCTAAGACATTTAAAAAGGCCAATGGCTTGGATCGTCGGCATCTACCTCAAATTTGTATGTATGCTGGCACAAGACTTCTACAATTTACTCATCAAATGCTTAGGCAATTCATCATGCAAGAAAGGGGAAAACAAAAAACCTAGATGTATATATAACAATAGGATAATAACTTTCTCCTGCACTGAAAATCCACTATTTTACTATTTTCAAACTTTGAAAAAGTAAGACTTTTGGTACACAATAGTGAAAACAAAATAGTATCAACAGTTGGTCAAATGCCCTTAAATGTCTTGTTGTATGTTCCATTAGCACTCTACAGTTCTATGCCCAAATTTCATTAAAATTGATTTTGTCACAACGGACTAAATGAGTTCACTGAAAATGTTCTAAATGTGAGCAACACCTAGTATATAAAAGGAATATATTTTTTAAAACAGGTCATTCACAGTAACATAAAAACCATAAGGTACCTCAAAACACATTAGGAAAAAAAGATCCTCAGAGAAATTATAAAACTTCACTGAAGGAATAAAAGACAAATAAATGGAGGTATAACATATTTATGGGTGATAAAACTCAGTAACAATTTTCCCTAATTTCACCTATAAATTCAAGGCACTTATAAACAAAACCCAAAATTGTATGCTGTTTTGGAAATACGGATGACTAAAGTGGCAAGAACAGAAAAAGTTTTGAAGAACAATAACAAGAGGGATTTATAAAGTGAGAATTGTTAAAACTGTGCTATTGATTCAGATAAGGCAAATATACAAATGGAATAACAAAGAAGGTATAAACAAATCGCATATACATGAACTGGGTGTATGAAATAAGTGGCATTATGAAAACAGAAAGGGGACAATGAATGGTGCTAAGACAACTGACTGCCCAAATGGAAATATCTGTACCTCACACCATATATAAAAATCAGTTCCAAAGGGGCTAAAAACATTAATGTAAAGGAATAAAACTTAGATACTTCATGAAAAAATATCAGACCTCAGTGATATCTCTAAGGAAAAATGAATTAAGCTATTAAAAAAAAAAAAAAAAGCCATCAAAAAAGAAAGATCCAGCCAGGCACAAGGCATATGCCTGCAGACCCAGTAGACACAGGATGCTGAGGTGAAACATCTCTTGAGCTCAGGAGTCCAGCCTGGGTAACACAGCAAGACCCCCATCTCTAAAAACAATTAATTTTAAAAAGATAAAGATGGCCGGGCGCGGTGGCTCAAGCCTGTAATGCCAGCACTTTGGGAGGCCGAGACGGGCGGATCACGAGGTCAGGAGATCGAGACCATCCTGGCTAACAAGGTGAAACCCCGTCTCTACTAAAATATACAAAAAAACTAGCCGGGCGCGGTGGCGGGCGCCTGTAGTCCCAGCTACTCGGGAGGCTGAGGCAGGAGAATGGCGTGAACCCGGGAGGCGGAGCTTGCAGTGAGCTGAGATCCGGCCACTGCACTCCAGCCTGGGCGGCAGAGCGAGACTCCGTCTCCCAAAAAAAAAAAAAAAAAAAAAGATAAAGATGAATAGCATCTAAACATTAACATTAAAAACTTCCACATGATCTGCGCATGGTGCCTCATGCCTGTAATCCCAGGATTACTTTGGAAGGTCAAGGCAGGTGGCTTCCTTGAGCCTAGGGGGTTGAGGCCAGACTGGGCAACATGGCGAAATCTGGTCTCTACAAAAAAAATACAAAAATTAGCTGGGTGTGGTGGCATGCACCTGTGATCCCAGCTACTTGAAAGGCTGGTGTGGGAGGATTACCTGAGCCCATGAAGGTCAAGGCTGCAGCGAGCCTTGATCTGCCACTGCATTCCAGCCTAGGTGACAGAGTGAGACCCTATCTCAAGAGAAAACAAAACAACAACCAAAAAACCCCACAAACCATGTACATGATAACACTCCACATGAAGAAAATGAAAGAAGGTGGTACTGGGAGATCACTGAAATCCATATGACCAGGAAGGATTAGTACCCAGAATGCATAATGAACACTAATCAGTATAGAATATAAAAAAATTGAAAAACGGTGGTGGTGGTGAATTAAAATGCTGAAGTCCAGCTGTATAACTATTTGAAAAGATATTTAAACTCATTGATAATCAAGAAAATGCAATTAAAAAAAAAAATGCTTCATATCCATGTAATTGGAAAAATGTTTACCAGTCTGATAACCTAAGGATAAAGGAAAATGGGAAATCCTAAATATTGTAATTGGAAGTGTAAATGGGTGTATGCACATTGAAGAGCAGTTTGGCACAAGCACATAAATATACCCTATGGGCCATGATTTCCACTTACAGGATATGCCATGCACCGGTGTGTGTATGTGTATACATACATATATAAAAGCATTCTCATAAAAGAAACTTTCATTCATGTGCACAAGGAAACGTGTAAAGATGTTTCAGCAATGCTGTATATTTTCAAATCCCCCAATAGGAAATTAAATTTGAAAATTAATATATTCATATTATGAATAGATTAATATATTAATTATATATTATATAATATATTCATAACATGTATATATTAATGAATATATTAATGTATTGTAAATAATATATAATGAATACATTAATATATTCATATAACACTCTGGAATTGTCTAAATAAATCATCATTCTAGAAATACAAGTATTAATGTGATAGTTCAAAAAAGTGGTAAAAAACACTAGCTTGAAAAGATATACAATAGAAAATTCACAACAGCATGATTAATTACAATTTTACCACAGAAAATAGTAGTATATATCATTTATCATGGGAATGACAGGCACTCTCTTCAGGATTGCTATAGCCTCTAGGAAGGAAGAGGAAAATGGAGATGAACACTTTATCTGTATCTACAACATTTTATCAGGTAAAAATAGGAAGGAAGAGATTTACAACAGTGTGGCAACATGTTCTTATCAATTAAATCTGAGCAGTAGGCATATGAGTGTTATATTATTTTCTGTTTGAAATGTATAATTATTAAAAGTGAGAATCAACAAATACTAACTTGAAAATATGTCGAAATTATATTATTTAGATTTAGATTCACTTTCACCAGCTCTGTAACTGTTGTTCAGTTTAAAAAGTTTAGCTGGGTGAGGCCGGGTGCAGTGGCTCATGCCTGTAATCCCAGCACACTGGGAGGACGAGGCAGGTGGATCACCTGAGGTCAGGAGTTCAGGACCAGTCTGGCCAACATGGTGAAACCCCATCTCTACTAAAAATACCAAAACTAGCTGGGTGTGGTGGCAGATGCCTATAATCCCAGCTACTCATGGGGCTGAGGCAGGAGAATCGCTGGAACCCAGGAGGCGGAGGTTGCAGTGAGCCGAGATCGCGCCATCACACTCCAGCCTGGGGGACAAGAGCGAGACTTCATATTTAAAAAAAAAAAAAAAAAGGTTAGTTGGGTGCATGATTAGTGTCTTCCCACAAACACAAAGTTAAACTAAAATTTAGGAAAGAGTTTTTAAAGCATATATATCATAGTTACAGAATATATCCAACACAGGCATATATTCATGAAGACAGAAAATATGGGAGTAGAGGTAAGGAAGTAATAATAAAAATTAAAGCAAAACATTTTTATTTAATTATTTTTAATATTTTTTTTTAGACAGGGTCTCACTCTGTTGCCCAGGCTGGAGTGTAGTGGTGCGATCTTGGCCCACTGCAACCCCCACCTCTGGGTTCAAGCGATTCTCCTGCCTCAACCTCCCGAGTACCTGAGACTACTGTGTCATTACGCCTGGCTAATTTTTGTAGTTTTAGGAGAGATGGGGTTTCACCATGTTGACCAGCTGGTCTTGAACGCCTGACCTCAAGAGAACTGCCCACCTTGGCCTCCCAAAGTGCTGGGATTACAGGTGTGAGCCAACATATGCAGCCTAAAATTTTATTAGAAGCCCCAGCATAGTGGCTCATTCCTGTAATCCCAGCACTTTGGGAAGCTGAGGTGGGAGGATCCCTTGGGCCCAGGAGTTCAGGGCCAGCCCCGGCAACATAGAAAGATCCTGTCTCTATTTAAAGAAAAACAAAAATAAATATTTAAAAATTGTATTAAAATGTAATGTAAGATTCAGGCTTAATAATCATTTGTTCAACTAGCAAAAGTCTGCAACCACATTACAAAGGGTTTAGTTTTTAGTCCATAAAGTTCTGCTAGAAATCAAAGACAATGAATAACCCAGTTGAAAAGAATGGAAAAAAACATGGTCAGTCACAGAAAAATTAACAAGTATGCTTAAATACATAAAAAAAAATTCCTAATGTCATTCTTAAGAAAATGCAAATTTAAAACTATGCTGAAATACCATTTATCACCAAAGGATAGAACTGTGAGGTGAAACATTTTTTTATATTGTCAGTGGTAGTGTAAAATGAAAAAAGCACAATGCTTTTATTCATAAAAAGAAGTTAGGAAAAAATAAAAACTAAGAAAAATTGTTACCAGCAGGAGAGGAAGACAGAAATGGGAACAAAGTTTCTCAGTGTATACCTTTATATAAGGTTTGAGGTTTATTCTGAACTGTACGAATGTGTAAAATAATTTTAAAATCTTCAAAATAAGTTATGAAAATTAATTAGTGAGATGAACTATGGTGGCGGACACCTACACAAAGAGAAATAGACCATAATAACTTATTATGTGTGCACTACATCTAATAAAGATCTGATAACTGAAAGGAGGGGTGAGTCCAGTGACTGCTATTAAAAAAGTACAGTACATAGAGCATAAAAACTGAAACACTGAGAAGATTTTAAAAATTGAAAGCAACAGGCTGTTTTCTCCACTTTTAAGAATCTCTCAAACACTATACATACTACCTGAAAAGGTAACATAGCTGTAAGTTTCTTTCTTATAAATTATTGCATTCAGCCACAAAATCTGGTCCTTTGATGTTTACTGCTCATATATAGCTCCTTCAGAGACAACTATTTTGAAAAATAAAATCTGTCATTTATGTAAATAAATACATCCTAAACATTCACATTTGATATCTACAAAACTGTTGGAAAAAAACAAAAGAATACAATAATAAATAATAAAACAAACGATCTAAATCCATTTCAAAATTCCGGTCTCCATAAAGACATAACTTCAATTGGTTTCTATCTTACTCTAAAACCAAGAATTCAATTAATGCCACAAGAGGAATGACAAGCAAATGGTGGGGGAAAGTGTATAGGCAAATGTTTCTACCTAAATTCAAGAGTACCTGACCATTTAAATAATGGAGACATACCTGTGTGTTCCAGATGTGTACACATTTGTCAAAAGAACCACTTGCCAGATACCTGCCATCAGGACTGAAAGCTACACTGTACACAGGCTCTTGGTGTTTTGTCAAGGTATGGATGCAGATCCCTCGGTCTACATCCCACAACCTAACAGTAGAATCAAAGGATGCACTGAAAAGGGAGGGAAAGAAAGTTAATTTATAAGTAAGGAAATACTCCTCCAGCCTTGCCTCCACCCCAACCTCCATATTCAGCCACATCTAAAATAGCCAAAATTCTTTATGAGAAGCAGACCGATTGGACTGTTGGGAAGAATATTCTGTGAGCTTCAAATCAGTGACAAGAAAATAATAAATAAATGAAATTCAGAAAGAAGAGCAAGTGTTCTAGAAATTAAAAGCTAAACAAGGAAAAAAAAACAAAAAACAAAAACAAAAAAAAACCCTTAAAGGAATCTCCCAAGTCAGGAGTAGAAAACATAAATGTGTTCATTTACTGTATTCCTTTTTTCTCTAAATAATCCCTGTTTCGCATGGTTTTGAACACTGAAGTGACCACAGTTTTCCGTTTGTCTTTTTTCTAAAGATACTAAAGACACTTTATTTTGCTATGCCTCAATTGCTTGGATTTTCATCAATATTTGGTATCAGTCAATATTTGATTATTTCAATATAAAATATCATTATAACTTGAAATAATAAAACCCAGTGTTTAAAGATTTCCCTTAAGGAACCAACGTAGTGCCCATCAGCTAACAAGTGGATAAAGAAAATGTGGTATACCTACACAATAGAATACTACTTAGCCATAAAAAGGAATGAAATATTGTCTTTTGCAGCAACTTGGATAGAGCTAGAGGCCATCATTCTAAGTGAAATAACTCGGGAATGGAAAATCAAATATCATGTTCTGACTTGTAAGTGGGAGCTAAGCTATGAGGATACAAAGGTATAAGAATGATATAATGAATTTTGTGGACTGGAGGTAGGGGTAGGGAGATTGAGAGAGAGGTGAGGGATAAAAGACTACACACTGGGTACACTACACTCCTTGCAAAACCAGTGCACTAAAATCTCAGAAATCACCACTAAAGAATTTATTCTTGTAGCCCAAAACCACCTGTACACCAAAAACTACTGCAATTAGGAAAAAAAAAAGTTTCCACTTGATGAAACCTTCCCTAAATTTCTGTCATATTTATTAGAAGTTGTATTTGTAGAAAACTCATAAAAGGAGGAATAAAACAGAAGTATCACCTTGCTAACATAAGGTTGGCATTTGGATTATTAGTTCCTGGTCCTGTTGGACTCCATTTGATAGTATAAATTTCTTTATTATGTGCTTGCAAATCATGGACACAATTGTCTTGTTTCATACTCCATATCTAAACAAAAAAGAAAAACGTATATAATTATTTTTCCATACAATTAGTACCTTAAAATATTATCTTGACACTTAAAATATTATATGGACAGTCTAAAATATGAGTGATATAACCAGAACGATGATAGAAAAGAGTATTTACAAAGAAACTGAAATGCAATAGAATATATTTAATATTTGCATCTCTGTTAAAAAAAAAAAAAGTTAGCTTTAAGCCCTTTAAAAATATTCACTATTATGAAGTTTGAAGACTGAATTAACTATAGTTGTTCAGAGATTACTTTGGATAAGGTAAAAATCCTAAAATGCTGAAGGTCCAGTTTTTACACTGTCCTTTAAGTAAAAGATCTACATCATAAACTGCTCTTAGAATTCTAGAATCAGGAAAATTTCACAATGGAGAACTGAAAATAAATAACCAACTTACAAATAATGATGACTCACAGAGAACCATAAAAAGTAACATAGGAAATAAAGTTCAAATGAAAAGACGAAAAGTAGGGAAAAAAAGTAGACAAAAGTAGTCAAAGTAGAGAATAAGCCTTTCCTGAGATGAAAATATGCCTATGTATATAGATTTCAAGTGTCTATTATTTTTGAGCAAAAATTAATAGAAATAAACATGAAGAGTATTTCTGAAAAAAAAAAATCACTCAATAAAGACATGGTAGGTCCTACAGTATCTCCTTAACACAAACACATACAACACCCCAAACCCAAGGGCCAACCAAGAAAACAATTAGCTCAACTTTACATTTCCGTGACATGACCATTACAAGATAATGAAGCATCACAGTGTTTCGGTGTATTTACGACCCCAAGTAAAATAAATCTGAACGACATGTTTTCAGAACTGATTTCATTCGATCTAATTGATGGAATTTGATACTGTAGCCACTCTCAACTCTTACCTCCCTTGAAATAATTTTCTCTATGTACTTTCTTTTTCCACTTGTCATTCCTTCTCAGTTTCCTTTGGAAAGCTCATTCCTCTTGATTTGGTGATTTAAGTTTCTGAAGACTTACTCTTTTAGCTCCCCTCTTTTCTCACTCTCTGCACTACCCACACAGTTTTGTCCCTGCCCCAATTTTTTTTTTTTTTTTTGGAGATCAAGTCTCACTCTGTCGCCCAGAACTATCTTGGCTCGCTGCAACCTCCGTCACCCAGGTTCACGTGATTCTTCTGCCTCAGTCTCCCAAGTAGCTGGGATTACAGGCGCCTGCCACCATGCTTGGCTAAATTTGGTATTTTCGCAGAGATGGCGTTTCACCATGTTGACCAACCTGGTCTTGAGCTCCTGACCTCAGGTGAACCACCCACCTCGGCCTCCCAAAGTGCTTTAATTATAGGTATGAGCTGTGGCAACGTGCCTCTCATGGGGGTACCAGCTGCTGGGGTCCCCGCAGACCCTGAACCAGCGATGGATCAATAAAGTACACTAACACACAGATACTCTGTTTTGCCAGTCCAGCTGAGGGTGTCTGAGCCACTTATAGACTCCCTGGAGAGTTCTGTGAACAGTTGCAACCATGGCCCTGATCAGCTGGTGAGACTCGCATTTATTCAGTAAGATTAATTCATACAGGCTTGAGTCAACACCATTGGAGGGTAACTGACATTGGGGACTTCCCAAGTAAAACGCACTTAAGAACCCATGGTACATCAAAGCTTAGTCTTAATATTATATAAGTAAACAAGCTAGCTAGGTAAACTAGTCTGCCTTTCTTTATTACTACTTTAATTTGTTTAACTCAAGGTAAAGGAACCAGGCTGCATTCAACCAGATCGATTACTGAAGTTACTTCTCGGCCTTCCAAGAAGATTTGTGTCTATTTCTATAACTGTCTCTAATATTTTTCCCACCAGACTGATTGAACCCCAACAGTGAGCCACCAGGCCCGGCCATGCCCAAGGATTTTAACGACCACCTATCTGCTAAGAATTCCCAGTTTTTAATCTTGAGCTTACAGTTCTCCAAGCATCAGTCCCACCTATCTCCTCCACTCACATGACTCATCGTCACCTCATTCCATCTGGCATTCCCTCTCCTCAGAAAACAGCCCATTACACATTATCCATCCACCCTAGTTTTTGCTTTAAAATCCTTCATGACCTTTAAACATTCTTAGGATGAAGAAAAACTCTTGACAATTTCTAGCTTTAACTTTTCTCCACCTTCAACTCAATATGTGGCACAAGGCTCTCTGGACATTACCCTTCTGTCATTTCCTCATATGTGTCACACACAATTTCAGAATAAATTTTTTCATGTTGTAAGCATTAATGCGTGTACATATAAGGAAAAGCCAAAGATGAAAGCATTAAGAAAAGTATTACTATTAGCAATTTTGTAAGGGAGCCCAGACTTAAGAATTGTCTAACTAAAAACATAGCAGATACTTAAGGGAGAAAACCTCACAAGCTTCCCAAGGATAAATTTAATCTGTTCATAGTAGCAGGAAAAGCAGTTTTCCCTCAAGATTTTCGTATCTGTAAGTGCCATCACATCTGCAGTCCTTGGTACTGCAAAGTCAAGGATAAAACTGTTTTCAGTAGAAGATTACCTGTTGCAGGAGAGGGCTTAAAGCTTCATTTATTTTGGAAATAAGTATTAGGTTGTTCTTTACCTCAAAATGCTTTTTTCCCCAACTGAGGAATCTGGTGTGCTTAGATCTGCTTAGGTGCAAGACAGCAGTTTTGCTTTTAGTCACACAACAAGAAAAACAGATCCATGTTGAGATGTGGATGCTCGTATGTCAACTAAGCTCCCTCACTGAGAGATTCTCTGCTATATATCAGTTTTCCAGCAATGGTAATATATATTCATACCACAGCAAAATCAAATTAATACAACGCAAAGAAGTTCAATCAAATCCACGAATGCTACAAAGATCTTGAGTACTTATTAGTCAAATCTTTACATATGCAAATAAATTTAATTGCAAATAACCTCTAATTGCATCAACATATGACTTTCTAATGGTGAAGACAATTTATAGCACGACCTTTCTTACTATTGGTGATGGCTAATTTTATATGTCTTCTTGACTGAGTCACAGGGTACAGGTATTTGGTTAGACATTATTTCCGGCCGTGTCTGAGGGTACTTCCAGTTGAGACAAGCTAACTTAGCTGACTGAGAAAAGCAGACTGCCGCCCTCCCCAATGTGGGGGTGGGGTGGGCGGCATCACTCAGTCCAGTGAGGCTCTAAACAGAACAAAAACGCCAAGGAAGCGAGAATTCTCTGCCTCAGCCTGACTGTTGAGTTGGTATACTGGTCTTCTGCTCTTGGACTGGGACTTACACCATTGGCACTCCTTCTCTGGCTATGGAACCATACCTCCATCTTTCATGGTCTCCAGCTTGTAGACAGCACACTGTGGGACTTCTCAGCCTCCATAATTTCTCACAGTAAATAATTTCTCACATAAATTTTTCTCACATAATAAAAATTTCTCACATAATTTCTCACAGTAAATCTCTCATCCATCCATCTATCCACATACCCACCCACCCACCCACCCACCCATCCATCCATCCATCCATCTTCTTATTGGTTCTGTCTCTCTGGAGAACCCTAACTAACAGGGTATCATAAAAGTCCCATTGTATCATAAGCCATCATTTTAATATAATTTGCTACATTCAAATAGTTTTATGTATTTCAGAAAAGAAAGTATAAAACTTAAAAACCAATGGTTAGCCATTTAAAATGTCGGAGTTTTCATCCAGACATAAACACTCAATGTAAGAGACACATTCTAAATGATCTTAAAACAGTCAGAGCAATCATAGTGTGTGACACCCCATCCCATTTCTCCCTACTAAGCAAATTACCTTTAAAGTCATGTCATCAGAACAGGAGGCCAGGAGATTGCCAGTTGGGTCCCATTTGATAGCATTTACTTCATTCTAAAAATAACAGCAAATATTCACATTTTCATTGTATAGACTGGGTAGCTATTTGAACATTAAACATACATACTTTAAAACTATGTATGTTTTAAAAACTATTCTGAAACGTTACTTGTTAACCACGACCACTTTAACGTGGAAAAAAGGTTCCTTACCGTATGTCCTTGGAATGTTTTAATAGGTCTGTCTTGTCCTAATTTACAGACATGAATGCACATATCTGTACTACAAGAAGCAAAGGTGTTGTTGCTCTGCCAATCAACATCCAATGCTGGTGCTGCAAAAGAACAAATGTAAGGTTTGCATTTATTCCACATGTACTAAAATCCAAGAGTTTTAGCTTTGAAACATTGTTGACTAATAAAATACACTAATAGGCACTTAAACATTTTACTTTATACTTTTTAAGATATTAAGAAAAAATTAAAATAAAGGTATCTATATATAACAGTATTAACAAATTTCATTTTAGTTATTTCTAGGTGAGGCAGGCCCTAAAAGAAAGTACACTGGCCTAGTAACTGGGAGATGAAGGTCCCTGAGAGCTGGCTCCGTAAATTACTAGCACTGGGTCTTGGGTTCTCTTTTATAAAATGATAAAATTAAACGTGAAGATATCATGCTTTTCATTTCTAAAATCTGTGAGTGCTCAATGGACAAGAAGCCTCGGTTGTGTCACTGCCTAATTAGTGGACACAAGCAAGTCACTTAACCTCTTATGATATATCCTCATCTAGAGTGAGGATTAACACACAAGTTGAGTACCCCAATCTGAAAATTCAAAATCCACAATGCTGCAAAATCTCCACCTTTTTGAATGCTAGTATGATGCCACAAGTGGAAAATTCCACACATTAAATACTTAATACAAACTTTACTTCATGCACAGAACTAGTGAAAATACTATATAATGATACCATCTGGCTATAAGGTGTATGTAAAACATAAATTAATTTCATGTTCAGACTTGGGTCCCATCCCCAAGATATTGCCTTATGTATATGCAAATATTCCAAAATCAGAAAAAAAAATAAATAAAAAGTGCAACACAATCATGGTCCCAAACACTTAGATAAGGGATACTAAACTTGTACTATCTTTATCCTTAGTACACATGGTGAAGACCAGGTGAGGTAATGTATGTGGAAGTACTTTGTAAATTACAAGAGTCAGACAAGTGTTATACTGAATATGTATCATTCCCATTATTATCTACTCAACTAACAAATGGAATACGGCATATGATTTCCAAATAATTTTCTTCTAAGCAACTTTTGTCAAACACCTGTTAAAAGCAAATGCCCCTTAAAATCAATGAATTAAAAACCTCCAAAGCCCCAAACCAGGTTCGCACTTAATACTTTGCCCGAGTTTAGCACTGAAATTATTGAACATCCTTTTCCCCTGCTGCAAGGTGCAAAGGATCTCCGTAATTAGCAACACAGATTACGGTAATGATAGTGAGTAACTGGGTTAAGCGAGTAACTGGGTTAAGCAACAGAAGTATATCAAAGACACTGCATTTAAAGCAGGGGTTGGCAAACTATGGCACATGAGCCAAGAATGGCTTTTATATTGCAAGGGTGGAGGAGGGGATCAAAGGAAGACATACAAATGTGAAGTAAGATTTAAAAGTTCAGTGTCCATAAATAAGAGTTTTATTGAAACCCAGACAAATGCATTAAGTTGCATATTATCTATGGCTGCTTTTTCACTACAAGGGCAGAGCTGACTAGTGGCAACAGAGATCTTATGGCCTGCAATGTCTAAAATACTTTCAAGTCCTTTAGTAAAAGTTTATCAACCCTAATTTAAAGAAAAAACTAAAGGAGAAAAACAAGAGGGTTAAAGTTGAGCTGTGTGGCCAGGTGTGACTCAGCACTTTGGGAGTGAAGGCAGGAGAATCACCTGAGCCCAGGTGTTTGAGACCAGCCTGGGCAAGAGAGTGGGACCTCATTTCTAAAAAATAAAATAAAATAAAAAATTAAGCAGGTGTAGTGGGTCCATGCCTACAGTCCCAGCTATTGGAAGGCTGAGGCAGGAGGACTGCTTGACCTGGGGAGATCGAGGCTGCAGTGAGCCAGGACTGCACCACTGCACTCCAGCCTGGGCAACAGAGTAAGACTTTGTCTCAAAAAACAAAAACAAAAAGTTTAGCTATGTATATTAATTAGTAGAAATACAAAGCATTTAATAAAGGAGATTAGAGATGTCTGTGGAAAGGGAAAACAAAGCCACAAACTCCCTCATTGCGTATATCCAAGTATAACAGTAACTGGCTATGTTAAAAATGAAACATAAACAGGTGCTTCAGCAGTTAAACTTATAAGCCAAGAGATACGTCATGCATAAGAACTTGTTAACTACGGATAGGAGAAGTAAAAAGAATGCAAAAAGAAGATTTAAAGCATTTAGAACTCAGAAAGGAAATTTTAATCAGAACTATACGGAGACTTTTTTAAAAAAAGGACAAAGGATAACAGGAAAGAGAAACTGATTTCATTGCCTGGCGAAAGACAAATCAGGTAAGCCCCAAATCTAAAAGTACTATGTACTAAAGAACAAAGAAGCTAATTGTAGTAATATGACCAGACATTAAAACAGTTTTGGGTATATTTCTATAATGAAAAACTAGGTATCAGGACACCACTTGGATTGAGTTAAGTTCATAAAGGAAATAGATTGGAAAGAAAATATTTAATGGGAACTTACTATGGAGGGTATATGAAATTTCGAATAACTATATTTAAAACATTTAACCCTCCCTCAGTCAACTTTTTAACAAACACAGTGCCATATGAAATTATTAACATAAATTCACCTTTTATACAAAATTTCAAATTATGAGAATTCCCAACAAAATAAACACAATCAAAAACCACACTTCAGAGCTGTCAGGCTGAGTACGTTGTAAGCTGCACTTTTATACTAGTCATGAAGCAGCACTGCTTTAGCTGGTGTTTGGTTTTCCTGCCCATAAGCCTTTTTGCCTGTGCTGTGTACAATTCCCAGCTGAGTGCTTCACTGCTAAAGGCTGCCAGGGACAAACTTCACAGAACTGCCTTGCTCTGCTGCTGCGTCCTCCCTAGAAGACATGTATCCAAGCTGGTGTTGTGTATGTTTTGGGGAAGGAGGGAAGGAGGGGAGATCTAAAGACCTAGCATCCTTGGTTCAATGTAAGAAAAACGTGAGGTGCAAGCTCCCCTCTGCACCAGGCTGAGACTGGGCCTTTCTTCACCAGCGATCACTTCCTTCCTTGGCTTCTTCCCACTCCCCCATCCTGCTTCCCATATTTCTTCACTTATTTCTCCTAAGAGGTTTTCCGCAATAAGTCACGTCACTCAAATGTTTGGCACAGGGCCTGCCTTTTGGGAGAACCCAACCTAAATCAACTAGCAAACAAAAATATGTGCCAACTTTATCAGCATGATGTGTGAACTCTGCCTCTGTTTGTGTGTATCACCATTTCTGACAGCAATGTGGATGACTGTCCTGTTCATTTGGCAGTCAACTCTCATTCGTTCCTTTCTGTACTCTGCCCTGCTAGGATGAGAAACCCAGGAGGGCTATTTTTTTTTTTTTTTTTTTTTTTTAGGGAGACGGAGTCTCGCTCTGCCGCCCAGGCTGGAGTGCAGTGGCCAGATCTCAGCTCACTGCGAGCTCCGCAGGAGGGCTATTTTAAGTTATTTCCCAGGTTCCTGTGCCTAGTGGTTTCCACGTGGGTTCATACAATGTAAGACATTGTCAGGAATTCAAAGTGAGGAGTCTAAAGTCAGGAGTAGTAAGACGACAGGCACGATTGCCATCATTTCAGACTGGGTGTTGAGTGTTGCCAGGCAGCCTATTCTCTACACCCCAGTCCCTATGGGACAATCACGTCCTGCCTTCTCCTCTAGAGTCTTAGACTTCCTTCAATTAGTCTCTGGGTTACCTCCTATTCCTTAGTTTTTCACTCTTCCCAACACCTTTGCAACTATTTCTTTGTATTAAATTCCCTTTCTTGGAGTGTCTGTATGATTTACACTCCATTTTCCTCCATGGAAGCTAATTCAGTAACTACTATGCACTTTCATTTTAACATTAAATGTTATTACTTAAAATACAATTCTAAAAATTTTAGTGTTTCTTTGGTAAATAATCTTTCTATTGTTAACAAGTGCAAAAAATGGGGAAGGGAAGGAAGCCTGAAAAATCTAATTGATTTAGAAGACAGTTAAAGATACACTAAAATGTTATTAAGAAGGCCAAATATCCGTCAGGATGTTCCAGAGGTGTTAATTTTATACAGGGCAGCCTGCAAAATGTTAGAGAGGAGGCTAAAATAAACAACAACAAAAAAAAACCAGCATTAAAACAAATAAGCTATTAGGTTCATAAAAAGAAAACAAAAAAAAAAAACAAACTACATAACCAAATCAAGATTGTTGAGATGTAGGAAATGTTGCAACGTAAGCTGTGTGATTAATGCTTCTGTGATATGCCTGCCTCATAAAATACAGTGCTTACAGATTGATATAATCAAAGAACACATACCTCTTTATTTTATATTTATTCCTAAAATGAGTCTTGATAGTACAAGCTTTTTAGAAAGAAAGTTCTAACATTAAAAAAAAAAATTTTATGTACCTGACAAGTGAGACAGGTGTGTTCACTAACAGCAGTCTCATTTTACACGTAAGAGGCTAAGAAAACTTAATTTTCCCAATTATACAATTTTTTAAAATCTTGGAGCTAAAGTTAAAATTTTTGTCTAATCCACCCCTGTTCTGATTTACTTTCATTAACCCATGTAGCCTCCGTAATTTTAAAAGAGAAGGAGTAAACCTATGAGCGAAGAAGGATGCATTTATTACTGACTTCATTTTTAAAAAGCTTTATTGACATATAATTCACATACCAATTCACCTGTTTAAAGTATACAATTCAATGGATTTTAATATATTATCAATTCATAAAATCTGTAGTCAAATATAAAACTTCCTAACTTAATTTTGATTTCTTCTTTGGCCCATGAGTTATTTAAAAGTGCGGGTTCCTGGGTATTTGGGCTCTTCCAGAGATGTTTCTAATACTGATTTCTAATTTAATTCCATTGTTGTTATAAATGTCATTTAGTTGGTCAAGTTACTAGATAATCTTCAAATCGTTTACAGACTTAATTCCTTCTTCCTGTCTTCTCATTCCATCAATTACTGAGAGAATATTGAAATATTCAACAGTAATTGGAAGCCCCGTAATTTCTATTTCCTTTGAAGCTCCATCATTTTTTGCTTCATACATTTTGAAAGTGTTATTAAATGCATTGTCATTTTAAAATGTTTTGAATTGACTGTTTAACATTGTATTAATAACCTCCTTTTTCCCTGTAAATCTTCTGAGCTTTGAAATCTAGTTTGTCTATTAACGTAGCCATTTCAGCTGTCTCTTGATTAGTGATGGCATGGTATACATTTTCACATCATTTTATTTTCAGTCTATTGATGTTTTTCTATTTGAAGTCTATTTTACATAGGCAGCATATAGTTGAGTCTTGCTTGTTGATTTAATCTCACAATCTCTGCCTTTTAATATTTAGGCCATTTAGACTTAATTTGCTTTGTCATAAGGTTACATTTAAATTTACTGTATTTCTGTTTATCTCTTCCGTTCTTCCTCTTTTTGTATTTCTACCTCCATCTGAATTGGATATTTTTTATGATGACATTTTCTTCTCCTTTGGTGGGTTCTTACCTGTAATTCTTTATTTTTAGTGGTGGTTTCAGGATTTACAGTGCACACCTTTAACTGGTCACCATCTACCTTGAGGTGATATATTAAATGGGCTAAATACTTCATTTTATTTTCTGCCCCTCTTCCCTACCTTTTTACCTAAGATTCTGACTACTTAGGTATTAGTCTGTCCAAAGTTGTATCACAACTCATTGATGCTCTGTCCCCACCCTCTTTTCCAGTCTATGTTCTCTGTTTTTGGATAGATTCTATGCAGCCTCCAAGGTCGTAAATCATTTCTTCTGCAGCATCAAATCTGTGGTTTATCCTATCGGGGCATTTTTCATCTCACATATTGTTTTTGCCTCTAGAAGTTTAATGACATCTTCTGTGTCTCTACTTAGCTTTTTGAACATATGATACAATTAATCTTTGAATAATGTGAGGGTTAGGAGCACCAGCCCCCTGTGCAGTTGGAAATCTGCATATAGCTTTTTGAATCCCCAAAATCTTACCAACTAATAGCCAGCTGTTGATTAGATGCCTTACTGATAATATAAACAGTTGAATAAGATATATTTTGTATATTGCAGGAATTAAAAATTATGCAGAATGAATGAAGACAGACCAAAAAAGAGTATGTACTTTATGATTCCAATCATATAATGTAATCTAATCTCTGGGGATGGGAGAGAGGTATTACTAAGGGACAACAAGAAATGTCTGAAGGTTAACAGATATATTCATCATCCTGAGTATGGTAATAGTTTCAATGGTGTATACATAGGTCAAAATACATCAAATTGTTCAAGTAAAATATATACAGTTCATTTTATGTCAACTGTACCTCAATAAAACTGTTTTTAAAAACAAAAGTATGGTAAGAAAGAATACGATGGGTAAACTGAAGCTTATTTATTCATAAAAATACTTTCATACTATGTACCTCATCAGGTTGTAGTCAGGACTAAAGGGGACAGAAAGAGCATCATCTCCAACACAGAGTTGGTACTAATCATATGGTACCCAGCAACAGTACCATAAACATACTTCAACTTTACATTACTCCTAGGATGTATGAGAAATTTTTATGATTAACAGCCAGAAGCCTGACAGAATTCTGAAAACTAGAAGCAAAGGTGAAAAGGAAGTACAACAGGTGAACAAAAATGTGTGTAAATGCTTATTCGAGTGGTGAGCGTTCATCAAGTGGAATTGTTTAACGATGTTTGCAAACTTATTCAGATACTACAGAAAAATCATTTTGCACCTTATTTTGCTTGTTTAGGCACACTAAACAAAGAATGAAAAAAAGCAAAATGCCTGAAGTTGCAAATTTCCAGTTTAAAGTTGATGCTGTGCCACTGGCTGTTTGTAAAAGGATGTCATCAAAGATTTGAGAAGAACCAGGGTTATTATTTTAGTCAGTCTCCAAATTAAAATTTTTTCCAGCACAACAAAATCAGAGAGACAGCTAAATCAGGTAATACTAAAACCACTGGGTATCTTGTTCCAGTTTAACATCATTTAGTTCCTGCAGTCAGGAAACTCACTGAAAAGTGGTGCAAAGGTTCTAGGCTGAAATGGAGCGCAGGCACAAAAATATGCCTGGCTCTCTACTCAAGCTGAATGTCTGGGTGTGTAGCTGTATATCATGCAGGACGGAGCACTATTTTCGAGGTCGGATTAATCAGATAAAAGTACCAGACTGAGTATTTCTTAAAAGAGAAATCCATCTAAGCCACCAACATTCCAATAACATTGGGAAAGTCTATTGTTCACTTCAGGTAGACAGATGCTCAGGTACCTCGATCCAAAATGAGAAAATGACAATACCTAAACCTACAGGAGTCTATGCAGTATTTTCATGTATATCATTTAGTCTTATCCCCATAACAAATAGGCATTATTATTATTATTATCCCTCATTCACAGATAGTGAAAAGGAGGCTCAGAAAGGTTAAGTGACTCTCTCAGTCTTAATGCTTCTTAAGTGGAGTGGAACTGACATTCAAACTTAGATTTTCTGATTCAAAAATTTATGTTCTTTCCATTAAATAATGCCACCCCTAATTGCACCAGGCTGCAAATGCTTTATTTATGGTGTATTTCACAGAAAACGTTTGATGATCCTCTGACAATTAAGAGTCTGAATGTCATGGAACAT